>NC_061087.1:100353210-100455710 GCF_015104395.2 Macrobrachium nipponense | reverse complement strand
TCATTACTGTATTGTTTATTCTGGGTATGTTATTCTTAATCAGCTTAGAAGCACCATCTATAATTCTATGTGGAAGGACTAGGATGCCTGAGCCTTCTACGAAAGCACTCGTTGAATATTTAATAAAGCGGTTTCCTTTCACTTGTTTTTTTTTTATTTTCTTTCGGTAATCAACTTAGTTACTGTGATGGAAAGTTACACTATAACATTTAACGCCCTATTGGGACCTTAATGGGATGCCAGATAGCGCTAGCGTGGTTTCGGAATAAGATTTAAAAAAAACAAAAAAAGAAAAAAAAAAACAGTCTCAACTTATCATGGTGTGTGTGAAAGGCAGGGGGCTGCCTTCCCCAAGCACTTGGTGGGAGATTCCTGAGATGTGGGATGTATAGCTAGTATTGAACCAGCCCCGGTTTTTTGGTGTCATGACCCAATGTTACGTCAGGTGGGGCCACGTAAATGGCGAATTATTTTTTAATATTAGTGTGGGAAATCTAATGGGATTACTCTTAAGAAACTTCTATGGTTAGTTTTTAAGATATGGCGGCCCGCTTTTATCAGGGGAAAGGTCTCGGTATTCGGTTGTCTCGGGGGTTGAAATGCAACCCTGGTGAATATAACCTAGCCGGCCATTACGTCATGATCCAAGAAACACTTTTCTTTCTTTTTTTTATTTTTTCTTATCCATCCGCTAAATCACTTTATAGGCCTAGCGCCTTCTCTGGTCCAAGGAACACCTTTTCTTTAGTTTTTTCAATTTTTTCTTAGCCATCTGCTAAATTACTTTATAGGCCTAGCGCCTTCTCGGGTCCAAGGAACACTTTTCTTTCGTTTTATTTTTCTTATCCATCTGCTAAATTACTTTTCCTTAAATAATTATCGACAATCGAAAGTTTCCTATTTTTGCCCGTATAAGCATAGACACTCAGTTGTATCCTATTCATAAAACTTCAACATTTTGTTTGGTGGGACTTCTGATTTGCTGAGCTACTCACTTGATTATCCCACAATTCCCCTTGTTTATGGCATTACTGGCTTAGACTCTAGAGCAAGTACCCTTAATGTAAAAGTATTAGCTGTGCAACCCACTGTACAATGAATAATCTTAGGCCCAAATTCTGAGGTAGGGTACTTAGAAGTTTTTCAAACATGTTTTGTGAATTCCAGATCGGCATGACGAAGTTACTGATATTCCAAGTTCCAGAATGAAATGACCATCTGATTTTCTGACTCAGTCTGGCTCTCCAGCAATGAATATTAATTTTAAATCAAATTACCATTGGTGTATGTCGTTTTTGGGAATTTGAAAACCTTCAGTGTAGCTGCTTTTTAAATTTCATAAAATTATTGGTCGTCGGGAGGGGGGTTTGGACATAATACTTCTGATACGAAGAAGGTAAAATTTAATACCAAGTATTAGTTAGTTATTGAAATAAAAGAGCAGGCGCACATCAGCCTAGAATAATCACATTAGGCGCGACAGTTTTATTTGAAATTAAGTCCCATTTTGACTTATCGTGAAGTCTCTTGCCTTCAAGCCTCTATTTGCAATTATAGGTCTAAACTGCATAGAGCTATGGTCTGATTTCCAGTAACTAAGATAAGCAGTTGATTAACTGTATTTACCCCCAACATGACCTTCTAGTTCCTGGTAAAAATCATTGAATATTATTACTGAGATATTTTATTTATAGATTATTTTTCCTTTCATGTTCTTGCATTGATGATTTCTGTTTTATCTGTTGATGGCATCAACTTTGTTTATTGTCTTCTTAAAACGTAAAAAATACTGTTGTGTTTAATATCATCGTCTGAGATTACTTTCTCGTAGGCTAATGTCTCATAGACTTCTGTAAAGTAAACTTTTAAATTACTTTTTTATTTGAATAAACTTTATATATATATATATATATATATATATATCGATATATATATTACTATATATATATATATATATATATATATCTAACTTCTTGTTAGCTAAATGACTGCCCTATTTCATGTCGTCCCAACTTATTAAAAAAAAAAAAAAAAAAAAAATATTATTTTCCTTCGCTGATTTGTGTCAGACTAGCACCTGGGCACAGTATGCCTAATTAGGCCTATCAAGTGTGATGTCCAAAGAACTTCGTTATTGGAGCTTTTTTTATTATTGTTTGCTGTTCTCATGAGAAGAATCATAGAATGCAGGTGATACACTTCTTGCAATCATTTGCTTCCACCCGTGAAAGGCAACGTAGATGTTAATTTGGATGGTGGCCTGTGTTGGTCATCAAGTTGTTTATTCTTCAGGGTATGAGGCTGGACTCTAGCTGAGAGTTTCCTATTGAACAGATCTCTCAACATGCTGCCACACCATGATTCAGTGAATGGTAACTTACAATTCAATTGAAATATTGCATAATTTGGTGTTAGCTCAGGTTCCTAAACACCTAATAGTCCCATAAAATAAAATATTGCTTTCAAGCACTCAGCAATTCCATTGGCTTCTTTGTGCCATATTTTGACCCACTGTAAACACCTAATGTCTGTTGCGATTCCGTAATACTGAACCTTTTTATAGCGATCTTTTACTTGGATTAAGGACGATCAGGGGATGTTGACCCCCTTCCAGTGCTCGCACATCAAGAATGTTGTCATCGTTCTATCCATATCAAACGTACCTCAATTTTGCAGCAATGAAAACTAAAGAAAATGAGCATTTAATACAGTAACAATTACCTTTATTGGAATTTTGTCTTGTTAAAACTTAACAATTTATTAAATATCCTATTCTAAAATTCATTGTAAATAGGTTGAATGACTAGTCCAGGGAAAGTGAAGGACTCACAGTCCATCTGCCCTCTTTCTCTCATGTTTACCTCAAGTTTTTCTGGAAAACTTGAGGTAAACATGAGAGAAAGAGGGCAGATGGACTGTGAGTCCTTCACTTTCCCTGGACTAGTCATCCTCCTCTTCATTCTCATTATCCTCCTCATTACCTTCCTCATTATCTTCCTCCTCACCTTCCTCATTACCCTCATCATTACCTTCCTCATCCTCCTCCTCCTCCTCCTCCTCCTCCTCCTCCTCCTCGCCCTCCTCCTCATTACCCTCCTCACCACCTTCTTCGTCACCTTCTTCCTCAGCTCCGTCATTTGTTATGTTTTCAGACCCCTCATCATTGGAGAATGTAGCGAAGTTGCCAGGCAAAACATTTTGGACTGGTGCAGGTGCTTGGAAGAAAGTCGGGCTGCTTACTGGAGCAATGAATAAAGATTGGGCAGGAGATGGGTTGGATGCTGAGAATGTGCCTATAGCAGGAATTCCAAGTGGAATTTGAGCAACTGCAGGAACAGGAGATGAGATGGGTGAAGTAGCAAGGCCAGTGGATGGTACAGAATCAGTGGTGGGTGATGGAATAGCAGGCTGAGCAGGGGGAAGTACTTGAGCACTCTGTAGAGAAGGGGCTGCATTAGATACTGGCGCAGCTTGAGAGAAAGAGGCAGGAGAAGGTGCAGATACTGGCGCAGCTTGAGAGAAAAGGAGAAGAGCAGGTGGAGATGCTGGAGCAGGTGGAGATGCCGGAGCAGGTGCAGATGCTGGAGCAGTGAGATGCCCGGGAGGGGCAGGTGCCAGATCTGGAGGCAGGTGAGAAAAAGGGGCAAGAGGCAGGGCTGATACTCGCAGCTTGAGAGAAAGAGGCAGGAGAAGGTGCAGGTACTGGCGCAGCTTGAGAGAAAAGGAGAAGAGCAGGTGCAGATGCTGGAGCAGGTTGACAAGCATGAAATAGAAGATTGATTTTACGTGTGATTCATGAAGCGGTCTATAAGTATGATTGTACTTAACACCTCTCAGATATAAATTAAGTAGAAAATAATATAGGAAAAACACAATAAGACATTATCATCGAGGAGAATAATAATAATAATAATTGCAATCATAATTGAAATTATTATTATTAACATCTTTCTTTTTTAATGTCCTCGAAAAGTTAATTATCTTATTTGCCTCCGTTCATAATCTTTCTTATAAATATTATGTCTGAGGGACTTGATTCAAATGGAAAAAATCCATTTTCTTTTTAATGAAATCTGTGTTTCACATTACAGTAACGAATGAACTTGATTCCCTGATGATTGAATTCAACATTTAAGAGATCACATCTGTTAAAAAGACTTAGGTATATTGTATGAACTGATAGATTCTAGAGTCAGCTGTTCATGCTACTGTCTTTCTAACAGAGAATCTGAGTCTTATGAGCTGTCTGGATATGATGAATGAAACAAAGGCAAATAAGAAATTAACATGCAAGTTTATTAACAAATTCACTATACAGAAACTTGACAGTTCAGGTTGTATATTGTTTATAAATTCATTTTAAGCGCTTTATATGAGCAAAGAAATAATCCTCTTTGGTAGGCATGAGGTAAATAGGGGAAATAAAGATTAAATAAGGCCCTTTATATACTCCTGATTAATCTCGGTCATCATAGTCGTCGTCGTCGTCGTCGTCACCTTCCTGTGATACTCTACTATCGAAAAAGATTGTTCCTTGACTGAATCCATCGAGTGACAGGGCACTGGTCTGCTGTTGCAAAGGACTCTGCTGGTGTGTAGTTGCTATAGGCTGAACTGGAGACTGAGGGAAGGAAAACTGTGGAACGTTTTGGATGTGGGTAACTGCTGGGATAAAAGCTGGACTTGCTGCTGGGGCAGCAAACGCAACGGGTGATGGAACTTGAACAGGGACTTGAACGACAGCAGGGGCAGAACTGAATACTGGCACTGATGCTGGAGCAGAAGCTGTAAATGGAGCAGGAGCCAAGTTAAGTTGAGGAGCCAAGCCAGGGGCTTCAAAATGAGCTGGGGCAGCCACTTGAGCGAAGCTTGGACTGGGAAAAGGAGCTGGTGCTGGGGCAACTTGTTGAACAGGGACAGGAGCAGGTGCGAAAGATGGCGATGGTGATGGAGCAACTTGGGGAGCTAGGAAAATAAATGGAGCTGGTGCTGGGGCAACTTGTTGAGCAGGTGCAGGAGCAGGTGCAAATGATGTTGAAGGTACTGGCGCAACTTGGGGCACTGGTGAAGCAAATGGAGTTGGTGCTGGAGCAAATTGTTGAGCAGGGGCAGGAGCAGGTGCAAAAGATGGTGAAGGTGCTGGCGCAACTTGGGGAGCTGGCGCTGGGAAATTGAGTGGAATACTGGTAAACGTAGGTCTTGGGAAAATGCGTGGGACTGAAGGGGGAGCAGAGAAAGGTGCTGCATTAGTTCGGGAAACAGAAGCAGGGACAGAGGAAGGAGCTGGAGCAACAAATGGAGCAGGAGCAGGTGCTGGAGGAGGGGCAGGTGCTGGAGCAACAAATGGAGCAGAAACAGGGGCAGGGGCAGGAGCAGGGGCAGGGGCAGGTGCAGAAGAAATAAATGAAGTACGAGCAGGGACAGAACTAGGGACTTGAGGAATAACTGGGGAAGGAGCGGGGGAGGGAGCAGCTGGTACAACACGTGGAGCAGTAGGTTGGATAGGAACTGAGGCAGGTGTCTGAACAGGATTATTAAATGGTCTCAAAGGAGTAAAGAGGATGACTGGACTTTGAGGAGGGGCAGACTGTTGAGCACCACCTTGGGGAGCGCGTGAAACTGATGTTAGTGGTGGCTAACTGGGGCACGGGGAGGAGCTGGTGTAATACGTGGGATGGAAGCAGGGGGTGGAGCTGGAGCAACGCGTGGAGCAGACGTAGGGGCTGGGAAAACTCGTGGAGCAGATGTAGGGGTTGGAGCAACAACCCGTGGAGCAGACGTAGGTGATGGAACAACACGTGGTGCAGATGGAAGGGCTGGGAAAACACGTGGAGCAGATGTAGGGACTGGAGCTAGAGGAGCACGTGGAGCAAACGTAGGGGCTGGGAGCGGAGGGATGGGAAGCAAAATCACGTGGAGCAGATGTAGGGGCTGGAGCAACACGTGGAGCAGATGTAGGTGATGGAACAACACGTGGTGCAGATGGAAGGGCTGGGAAAACACGTGGAGCAGATGTAGGGGATGGAGTTAGAGGAGCACGTGGAGCAAACGTAGGGGCTGGAGCTGGAGCAACACGTGGAGCAGATGTAGGGGCTGGAGCAACACGTGGAGCAGATGTAGGGGCTGGGAAAACTCGTGGAGCAGACGTAGGGGCTGGAACAACACGTGGAGCAGACGTAAGGGCTGGGAAAACACGTGGAACAGATGTAGGGGCTGGAGCTGGTGGAGCACGTGGAGCAAACGTAGGGGCTGGAGCTGGAGGAGCACGGGGAGCAAATGTAGGTGCTGGAGAAACTATCGTAGCTGGTCTGGCTGTCAGAAGAGGGTTACGTGGAGTTGATGGGACTGGAGCTACAATGAGGCTTCGCACCGGTGCAGAGGCTGGGGCAGTAAATGGGATAGAGGGAGAAGGGTTAAGAGCAGGGCTTGGTACTGAGCTAGTTAACAGAAGAGGTACATTTGCTGGCACAGTACTTGGCAAAGAGGGAGCAGGAGCAGAGGACGGACCTGGCACAATTCGGGATATTGGTCTTGGTGATAGAGCAGGAGCTCGAGGAGACGCTAAACCTGGAGCAGAAGACACGAAAGTAGAAACACGATTGGGTGCTTGGGCACGTCCGGGAATTGTTGCTTGTGCTGGAGAGCCAAGCTGAGCAGAATGAGATAATGGACTAGGTAGTATCTGACCAGGTACCTGGGCAGGATTTCTGACGAATGTGGTTACAGCGAAAGGCTGCTGAGCTGGAGCATTAAAGGGAGCAGAGAAGGTTTGAACAGGGCGTGATCGTTGAATATTTGTGACTGGGGCACGATGAACGATAGACGTAGGAGCTGGAGATAGAGCAGGATTGGGTGACAGCCCTTGAGCAAACCCTGTGGGGGAATGCGATGACGTTGGCTTCACAGCATGACCTAAGGCCTCTGGTAAGATGACTTTGTGTTGAAAAGCTGGTGCCGAATTAGGAGAAGCTGCACTTTGACCGGTTGACAAAGCACCAGAGCCACCCTCTGGGGGAAGGTAGGAGTTTCCAGGGGCAACAGGTGCTGGTGTAACATTTCCTGCAACAGGCTTTGAAGCCTGTCCAATCACCAAGGGATTGGCGGGTACATTATAGCTATAATTGGGAAAACCATAGGTGACCCCAATTAAGATACTCACCAGAATCTGAAACAGATAGTAAATAGTTGGAAATTAGATAAGAGTCATAGCAGCAGTTGAGTTTGACTGATGTTATGATAATAATATTTGATTCATGTAAAAATGGCATTCATGAAATTGGCATTTCACACCACGCACGCACACACACACACACACACACCACACACACACCACACACACACACCATAATATATATATATATATACTATATATTATATATCTATGTATATATATGTATGTGTGTGTGTTTTGTGTAGACATATACTCCTTACACGCACACACATACACACACACACACAAACACACACACACATATATATATATATATATATATATATATATATATAATAATATATATATATATATATATTTATATTATATTTCATATATAATATATATACATATATTATATATATATATATATATATATATATATATATATATATATATATACATATACATATATATATGTGTGTGTGTATGTATACTACATGATCATATATTACCACTTCCGCTGTGATACAAGTTACCAGTATGTGAGATATATTTATCAGTCTGTACCCTATACATATTTCAGCTCAATAAGTTCGTCAATTGCTGTGACAAGGAATTTACCTTTAACCGCATTGTTAACCTTGTCCGTCGAATTACCACCAAGTTATCACTTCTCTCCATACTTTTTGGCTCTTATTTGTTTTGCTATTTGTTAATTTCATTTTTTGCTGTAATTCTTCTCCTCAAGTCCACGGAAGGTCGATTAATAATAATAATAATAATAATAATAATAATAATAATAATAATAATAATAATAATAATAATAATAATAATAATGTGTTAAATGTATGTCCGACTTCATGTCATTCTTCATTATGGAAATACTCGGAAATAGCTTGTTATGATCTGTAAAAATGTATATATTGTATTATTCATTACGGAAATTTCGAGTCGAGCTGCATTTTATTTTTTCGAACGATCGGAAAAAACTGAAAAAGTGGCAGAGTTGAAGTATAGAATACATAGCAAAAATAATTCTCTCTCTCTCTCTCTCTCTCTCTCTCTCTCTCTCTCTCTCTCTCTCTCTCTCTCACTTATCTGTGAACCCATGAAAGTATCCTGTTTTTTTTTACGAACATCCTTTGGCATTTCTATACCCAGTTTTTTTCTCTTTTTCTCACTTACTCTAGAGATAAAAAAAAAACTAGACTATCTTAGCCTCTAAGACTAGCAGGTCAACCTGACACTAATTACTTTCTCCCCTTTCACTTTCTTCCACTGATAACGACGTCCTAGAGAGTTTTTTTTTCTTTATTTTGTTACACTTCTACTTTTTGTATCTACTACTGGGTGTGTTCTCGCGCTTAGCGATATAGGTTAAGTAGCTTTATGTGTAATGATAATAGTAATAATAATAATGATAATAATAATAATAATAATGAAGATATAATATACTTTCTAGATTTGTATAACTAGTATCAGATGATTATATGTGTTTCATGTTGCTCTCTCTCTCTCTCTCTCTCTCTCTCTCTCTCGTAGTAGCCATCTTGCTTGGTGAGACGTACCCGCGTGAAGTCAGATTAATCAACAGATATCACAAGTTTAACAAACGACTAGCATTTGAGAAATATCTAGAAGTGTTCGTGAACTATCGGTGATAAGATTAGTGTGAAAATAGTAGGATAAAGCGTCTTCTAAGTTAGTTTATCAAGTGTAATACTATAAATCAGAACAAGATGGCAGTAAGTTCCAACTGCGGGAAGAGGTGGCGTAATTTGGCGTGTTTAGCAGATTCGCAATACGATGAGGTAGCAGGAAGGGAACTGGCATTTCTCATCTATGAAATCAGCAACAGTCCTAACCAAAAAGATACAAAAGCATTCATAGATATATTAGAAGGATATAATCCTTCAAACTGGAACAAATCTAATGAAAACATCTTGAAAATAATTGAAGAAGTTCCAAATAAAATCCAAGTGGTCAAGAGACTCATAAAGAAAATATACATAAACCAACATATTCCGACAAAGAAAATGAATAAGGTGAATCTTGTGAATATCCTAATTGATGCATTAGGAAAAAGGAATGCCAAAAGCATTGCAAAAAAAACTGTGTAAGGGTTTGGTATAGCATAGTCAATCCACAAAACCTAATCAGAAAATGTGCTGCATGCAACATTCCGACCCATCCACAGTGTGCTGAGGTAATACAAGATTTGAGAAAAGATACAAGAATTTTTTGTTCAACATGTCTATCATGGATAGACAATGTTATTAAATCAAGATTGAATGTACAAATAGTTGAGGATGAAGAAGAAGAGGAAGAGAAGAAGAAGAAGAAAAAGAAGAAGAGGAAAACGGAAGAGAAGGTAAACAAAAATGAAATGACAGAAAAAAACATAAGGAAAACAAAAGAACAAGATAAAAGTATGGATGCAGAAGATACTCATTGATACTACATATGAGGCAATAAAGCAGCATACCTACGAAGAAATAAATTACGATATGACAACAGAAAAGCAAATTCCCAAACGAGAGGCTCTACCCAGATCTACAACAATGACGGGAAAGAGGAAAAAATAGACAAGAAAGACAAAATCTGCAACCTTTTGAAAAGAGGGAATTGCAGATTTGGAGAAAGATGTTACTACAAACATCCTAAGATATGTCAAAAACTATGAAATATATGGTAAATGTGCATACTTAGATGGATATGGGGATTGATTGCAGAGATCTGCATCCAAAATATTGTAAAACCTAAAAGAAGGAAAAGGATGTAAGTTCGACAAAAAATGCAATATATGCACCCCTGTAGCCATGAATTCATAATCAAATAAATAACAACCACCAAGTAATAAAATCCAAAATAAGAAAGAAAAAAACAAATAAAGAGAGAAATCAATAATATCAGGTAAAAGAGAAAAGAAAAGCAAACCACCAATGAGAATTATGCAAGAGGTGGTTCACAAAAAATTTCAAAGCATCAGCTCCGAAATTCTACTCAAGAGATAATAAAACTGTATTTATTATGCAAGAGGATATTGCAGAAACGGAGAAAAATTGCAGATTCAGACACAAAATGAATAATTATGATGAAGGAGATCAAATATTATGGAAAAGTTGGATTTTTTAATGTCAGAATTTCTGGAAATGAAAAAAAAGAACAACATACCAGAACAGGAAAGAGACTGGGAAAATCCTTATTACTACCAGTATTAAATGAAGGAGAAAACACGCAAACCATCATAGTGATGAATGCGCCAGGGTTTAGTTACGAGTAACTCAAAAAGAAAAATAGAGTACTTAGAAGAACTAACCCAAAATGAAAAGAAAATAGATATAATGAATATAAGTGGAACCTGTATTCCCAAGAGACTGGGAATGATGATCAAATAAAAGGGTTCCAAACTTATAGATCAGATAGAAAAAAATAGGAATCAAGGGGGGAACCGCAATATAGGGAAAGACAAAAAACAAGGAAAAATATATGAGAAAATATAGTAACTCAGAATGTGAACTAATAGCGGTAGAATTTGAATCTGAAAAATTGATGAACATAGTAATTATATAGACCTCCTAATACTAAAGAGTTTGACTTAATATTGAAAAAATTGGATGATATATGTAGAAATCACAAGGACTGGACTATTCTCCTATCTGGTGACTTCAACTTTCCTTTCGTAGAATAATGGAAAAAGAACGAATAGGAGATTGTGGTTGTACTTATACATATAAAAAAAAGAGAGTAATAGTAGTGCAGAAGATAAGAGGCAATTTGAAAAAGCTATTAAGATATGCTACTAGAATACAACATTCAACAAATAAATCACCTGCCAACAAGAAAGGAAAATACTTTAGACCTAGTATTTGTGAACGAGATGAATTATGTTAAAGAAATAATAGTTTATAAACTGCGAGTATTTCAGACCCATAATGTCATAGAATACAGTTCATTCCAAAGCAAGTGAAAATAGAGATAAGCAAGAAATGAAAAGTGGGAAGGATATGGAAAATACAACTTCTACAGTAAAAAAATATAAAATGGTCAGCAAATTAATGAAGAATAAACAAGATGGGATAACATTTTCGTAAGTGATGACATAAGGGTAAATACGGAGATATTATATAAAATATTGGAGAAAATAGTGGAACAAATATATACCGAAGAAGAAAAGTAAACATCATTCATGCATACCAAGAGACAGAAGGATCTTGTTCCAGAAAATCAGAAAGTGGAAAAAAGGTCTTGCAAACGAAAAAAATGCATGGAAAGTTATAGAACTAAAAAGTAAGATAGAAAATGCAGAACAAAAGATTATACAATCAAAAGAAAATGAAAAACGGGACTTGGAAGAAAAAACCCTATTAAATATCAGCAAAAACCCCAAACTATTATACTCATATGCGAAGAAGATGAATAAAGAAGAATAGAAATAGGCCCTCTGAGAATTTGAAGGGAGATTAACGAATGAAAAAAAGGAAATTTGCAACATACTGGCAGAACGATATAAGAGAGAATTCCACCCTAGAATAGATAATGAAGATAATGATATAGAAGTAAGGGAAGAAAATAGTGAATATTTAGATGACATAGAAATTAATGAGCTGATATTGTGCAGGCAATTAATGAAATTAAAAAATGGAGCTGCTGCAGGGCCGGATGGAGTCCCTGCTATTTTTGTTAAAGAAAGTAGTTCATTCTATCGCAAAGCCACTTGCAATATTATTAAGACAAAAAGTGTAGATACAGGCAAGATTTATATGATGAGCACAAATTAGCATATATCACCCCTACTTTCAAAAGTGGATCAAGACTAGAGGCAAGTAATTATAGGCCTGTGAGTCTAACATCACATATTATGAAAGTGTATGAAAGGGTAATGAAGAAAAATATTATGAAACATTTAATAAAAAATAATTTGTTTAATATAGGACAACACGGTTTCGTACCCGGAAAAAGTACACAAACCCAACTGTTAGTCCACCGTGAGAACATATTCAAAAAATATGAAAAGCGGAAATGAAAACAGATGTGGTTTATCTAGAACTTTGCAAAAGCTTTTGACAAAGTAGACCATAATATATTATGGTCTACTTAATTAGAAAACACAATATCGTAGATAAAGTAGGAAGATGGTTAAAAGAATTTTTACACAACAGAAAACAGATAGTTATTGCAAAACGATGAGAAATCGGATGAAACCAAGGTAATATCGGTGTGCCACAAGGTACGGTGCTAGCTGCAATATTGTTTGTTATTATGATTGAAGACATAGACAGTAATGTTAAGGATTCGGTAGTGAGTAGTTTCGCTGATGACACAAGAATAAGTAGAGAAAATTACTTGTGATGAAGATAGGAACGCTCTAACAAAGAGACCTTAACAAAGTATATGATTGGGGCAGAGGTAAATAGGATGGTATTTAACTCTGATAAATTTGAATCAATAAATTATGGAGACAGAGAAGGAAAGCTATATGCATATAGGGGACCTAATAATGAGACAATCACAAATAAGGAAGCAGTTAAAGACCTTGGTGTGATGATGAATAGGAACATGTTATGCAATGATCAAATAGCCATTCTGTTGGCAAAATGTAAAGCAAAAAATGGGAATGTTGTTACGGCACTTCAAAACAAGAAAAGCTGAACACATTGATTATGCTTTATAAAACATATGTTCGTAGTCCCACTTGAATATTGCAAATATGATATGGTACCCACACTATCAAAAAGGTATTTTGCACAAATAGAGAGTGTACAAAGGTCCTTTACAGCTAGAATAGAAGAAGTTAAGGACCTAGACTACTGGGAAAGACTACAATCCTTAAAATTATATAGTCTAGAAAGGAGAAGAGAACGCTACATGATAATTCAGGCATGGAAAAACAGATAGGAAGGAATAACAGAAAATATCATGGAACTAAAAATATCAGAAAAGAGCAAGCAGAGGTAGATTAATAGTGCCCAAACTATACCAGAAAAAAAAATAAGGAAAAGCACACAGGACATTAATCCACTACGCACCAGCATCGATAATGCAGCGGTCTATTCAATGCGTTTGCCAGCTCATCTGAGGAATATATCAGGAGTGAGCGTAGATGTGTTTAAGAATAAGCTCGACAAATATCTAAACTGCATCCCAGACCATCCAAGATTGGGAAGATGCCAAATATACCGAAGATGTACTAGCAACTCTCTGGTAGACATTAGAGGCGCCTCACACGAGGGACCTGGGGCAACCCGAACGAACTGTAAGGTAAGGTAAGGTAGGTCTCTCTCTCTCTCTCTCTCTCTCTCTCTCTCTCTCTCTCTCTCTCTCTCTCTCTCTCTCTGAATTCTAATTGCTTATTCCCTTCAGCTTCCGTTTAATTCATCTCGAGTTTTTTTTATAATCTCATTCGCAACTTTTATTCCCCACATTCTTGTTAAGAATGGGTAAATACTATAGTAGATTCACATCAACCGTGCATTTGACGTCTAGGCCAGTCCCTTACGATGCTCCGGATTGGCTGTTGATAAGCCAGTCACAGGGCTGGAAACTCTGTCTCACTCAAGAGTTCACATAGAAAGGATGTATGTTCCACCTCCCTGAAAGACGCACATCTCAGGAGAGATGGAACATACATCCTGCCTATGTGAACTCTCAAGAGAGACTGAGAGTTTCCAGCCCTGCCATTGGCTTATCAACATCCAATTAGGAGCGTTGCGTTGTAAGGGACTGGCCTAGTCATCAGATGCACGGCTGATGTGAATCTACTATGGTATATACTTCCTTAATGGCAGGGTGGTCAAAGTCACTGTCATACGTTGAGCCTAAACCAGGCGACGGTTCGAATCGTGCCGGGGACGAAGAACTTTTCGATTACGAGGTTTAGTGAACTGGACATGAAGCGATATTTTTTGGTTTGGTACTTGTGAATGTAAAAAAAAAAGAAGCCACGCATGTGTAAGTGGAAATATAGATGTGTGTGTGTGTGTATGCGCTTACTGTATACATGCTAATACATATATATATATATGTATAACTGAATCACGAAAGTTAGGAACGTGATAAATCCATAAATAAAGATATATGCCACGAAGGAAAAATAAACGAAGGAGTAACTGCGAAACCTTTCGACGTTTCCACGTCCTTTACTGAGCAGAACTCAGTAAAGGACGTGGAAACGTCGAAAGGTCTCGCAGTTACTCCTTCGTTTATTTTTCCTTCGTGGTCTTATATATATATATATATATATATATATATATATATATATATATATATATATATATATATCAAGAACTGCCGAGATCTTTCGGTCTTAACGACCCTTTATCAAAGGCAAGACTGATCAGAACAATGAGAAGCACAGTACAGGTAAGCTTATAGTATAAACAGACATTACAGGATTAACAAAAGGTCCAGGTCTCTTAAAGAAACGAACCCCCCCCCCCCCCCCCCCCCCCCCCCCCCCTTTCCATCTTGTGGGCTAGATTAAAGATTTAAAAGCAGCCATCCACACGTGGTCACAGGTATTTCAGTTACTAAGCAATACATTTTGTTTTGTGAACCTAAGTCTTAGTCTGGGATTGTACCATTTGGACCAATATATTTGTAAAATGTTTATGAAGGACCTTAAAATAGATAGATTAACTGCTAATTCATTAGTCTCACATGTTTTTATTTATTAATTTTTTCCTTATGCTCGCTATATTCGTATCTTATGTTCGTTTCTCGCTGATTGCCTGAACACGTTTGTAAATTCATGTTATTACTATAGTTGATTCACATCATCCGTGCATTTGATGTCTAGGCCGGTCCCTTACGACGCTCCTGATTGGCTGTTGATAAGCAAATCACAGGACTGGAAACCCTCAGTCTCTCGAGAGAGTTCACAGAGGCAGGGTGTATTTTCTACCTCTCCTGAAGGATACTTTTGAAAGCCGTATCCCTCAGGAGAGGTGGAATATACACCTTGCCTATGTGAACTCTCTTGAGAAACTGAGAGTTCCCAACCCTGTGATTGGCTTATCATCAGCCAATCCGGAGCGTCGTAAGGGACTGGCCTAGACATCAAATGCACGGTTGATGTGAATTTACTATAATAGTAAGTGTATTGTTTTTGGAATTAACTTGCCTTTGACCCGTGTGTTTGGTTACTCTTAAGTCCTTAATCTAGCCTTCGAGATTTTGCTGTAATTTTGTTCTGTCCGTTGGTTTATGCCTCTTTGTTCCAAAAAAGAAAATGTATTGTTTTCTGACTAAATTAGCTGTGACCGCGTGTGAGTGGCTGCTTTTAAATCTTTAATCTAGCCCACTGGATTTTTTTTCGTTTCTTTAAGTGTATTGGACATTTGGTTAATCCTGTAATGACCGTTTGTACATGATTACCTGTACTGTGTTTCTCTATGTTCTGATCAGTCTTCCCTTTGGTAAAGGGTCGTTAACACCGGAATATCTCAGGCAGTTCTCGTTTTTTAAATTCCCCGCATGGCATTACTTTTTTTTATACACCATAGCATTACTTTTTATATATTTCGTGATCAAGTTATTCATATATGACTGTTTGTGTGTGTGAAGGCGTTTGTATGTGGGCTTAAAAATTCACAGTGGATGCACGTGACTTCGTTGAATAAGCGAATACCACCGGAAAATTATAAGGTAGAAATCCAATCGCTTTTGTCTTTACTAAGACATTGTCAAGGAACGAATTCGTTCCTTGACGACTTCTCAATAAAAAAAAAGCGCTTGGATTTCTGCCTTTTCATTTTCCTGTGGTATTCGCTTATATATTATATTTTGTGTGTGTGTGTGTGTGTGTGTGTGTAAGTACACAATACACTAAGTCCATATCTCCCATGCATGTCTTTATGTATACAAAGAGCTGAACTGCATTCCAGTACACAAGCTAACTTCCTTTCTGTCGTTCGTGGTGTCGCGTGTATCAGTATGAGTGATGTATATGATCTGTGCCCCACCCCTCTCCCCGACCCCCTGCCGTCGACCGCTCCAATACTCACCAGTCTCATGTTGCCTAAAATCCTCCTCCTCGCCTGGAGTACGTTCGCGGAATAGCGCCCAGACAGGGCACCGACGCCCGTTTTATACCCATCGATCGATGCCCTGCCGGGTATTAAGGTCAAGTCGCCGTTCCATTCCTTTCATCTTCTATTCGTCGACCTACCCACAACTCCTATCGTATCATTAATGGGTAAGGGAGTTTTTTTTATAATGGGTTAATGGGGTAAAGGGTGAATTAATAATGGGGAGGGGGGTTAGGGATAGGAGAGTCGCTGCACCACATTTTCATTCATTTCCAGTTGATTGATTTTGAAATATTCCTATAAATGGGTTCGAGTGCTGAGTACGTAGGCTATATATATATATATATATATATATATATATATATATATATATATATATATATATAAATATATATATATATATATATATATATATATATATATATATATATGAAGCGATCAATTTTTTCGATATATAATATATATATACTATATTACTATAATATATATATATATATATAATATATATATATATATATATATATATATATATAGAAAATTGAATCGCTTTATACATAATCATACATGCTCACACCTACTTATTCCTAACTTACTTTTGTTATTTATTATATAATAATAAAAGATACGTAACCTCTGTGGCAGAGTTGTGAATAGGAACTGGTATCTGCTGGTTTTTAAAACAAACTGCATGGGGCTGAAAATCGTCATACATTATGGAAAATAATTTATTATATATATATATATATATATATATATATATATACATATATATATATATACTTCCAATTTTTCTTAAGTATACATTTCGTACATTTTCTCTTGAACCATAAACCTTTTTTTATTCCTCTCACTTTCCACATATTTGACCATACCTCGACTTGGATCATTTGACTATAAATACGCAACTTTTTATAGAAAAAAAGTAGTTCTGTCCACTTTAGTGTTTCACAAAAAAAAAAAAAAAAAAAAAAAAAAAACGTATTTGAGAGCATTTCTCATTTGGTTCTACGTAATAGGTAAATTTTAAAGTTACAAAATATGATATAGAGATAATAAGTAGGAAATTACTCTCTCTATATATCTCTCTCTCTAATCCACACAGTTGTAAGCCGAGCGTATATATCCCTGCAATCTATAAGTGGGCAAACATTGCCCTGTCCTCTATAAGTGGACAAACATCTCCCAATACTTTTATAAGTGAGCAAACACCTCCCAGTTCTTTACAAATGAGGAGACATCTCCCTGTACTTTATAACTGGGCATCTTTGTAAGAAAGGATTTCTTTAACGACCCAGCGATCTGCTAACTTTTTTGTGCCCAAACGGATGCCCAACTAGGCAAGTGATCATTCCCCAGTGAAGTGGAAACAGGACCTCAAAGAAAACGCACAGGGGCCAAGTGTTAGTGTACTAAACTCGTGGTCAACGTTTATCGCCATAAAAACAGTTACTCTTTCACTATAACTTTCTGTTTCTACCATTTTACTTGACTTTTTTACCCTTCAGTTGCTAGAAACGATTTTTTTTTTATACTTACATTTTAACTCTCGTTACTCGTCAGATATTAGACTTTTTTTATTTTTTATTTTTTTATTTATTTCTTTCTTTCTTGACTCGTCACATGCCAGACATTTCTATTTCATAATTTCTTTGTTCTGGTTGTTGATTAAGAAACTGATATTTTCATTTCTGTATTGATATTTTTTTCACAAAGAAAATGTGCGTTTAACGACTGAAGTAATTATTAATACCATTTGGTTGGGCTAGACTTTTTATTTTGTTTTTTTTTATTGAATGATCACTAGAAGCTGATTCTTTTCATTTCCGTCATGATTAACTTTTTTCAAGGTTATGGTCATTCGATAACTATATTATTAATATTATTATTATTATTATTTTTTTTTTTTTTTTTTTTTTTTTGCTCTATCACAGTCCTCCAATTCGACTGGGTGGTATTTATATGTGGGGTTCCGTTGTTTGGTTGCATCCTGCCTCCTTAGGAGTCCATCACTTTTCTTACTATGTGTGCCGTTTCTCAGGATCACACACTTCTGCATGAGTCCCTGGAGCTACTTCAGCCTCTAGTCTCTAGATTCCTTTTCAGGGATCTTGGGATCGTGCCTAGTGCTCCTATGATTATGGGTACGATTTCCACTGGCATATCCCATATCCTTCTTATTTCTATTTTCAGATCTTGATACTTATCCATTTTTTCCCTCTCTTTCTCTTCAACTCTGGTGTCCCATGGTATTGCGACATCAATGCGTGATACTTTCTTCTTGACTTTGTCAATCACGTCACGTCTGGTCTATTTGCACGTATCACCCTATCTGTTCTGATACCATAGTCCCGAGAGGATCTTTGCCTGATCGTTTTCTATCACTCCTTCAGGTTGGTGCTCGTACCACTTATTACTGCAAGGTAGCTGATGTTTCTTGCACAGGCTCCAGTGGAGGGCTTTTGCTACTGAATCATGCCTCTTTTTGTACTGGTTCTGTGCAAGTGCCGGGCATTCACTTGCTATGTGGTTTATGGTTTCACTTTTCGTATTGCACTTCCTACATATGGGAGAGATGTTATTTTCCGTCTATCGTACTTTGAACATATCTGGTTCTTAGGGGCCTGATCTTGTGCCGCTGTTATCATTCCTTCAGTTTCCCTTCTTTAGCTCTCCCCTCTGTACCGCCATTGCCAATTGTCATCGCTGGCTAGTTCTTTAGTCTGTCTCATGTATTGTCCATGCATTGGTTTGTTGTGCCAGTCCTCTGTTCTTTCTGTCTTTCTCCTGTCTCTGTATATTTCTGGGTCTTCGTCTACTTTTATTAGTCCTTCTTCCCATGCACTCTTTAGCCACTCGTCTTCACTGGTTTTCAGATATTGCCCCAGTGCTCTGTTTTCGATGTTGGACGCAGTCCCTCTATACTTAGTAGTCCTCTCCCTCCTTCCTTTCGTGTTATGTATAGTCTGTCCGTATTTGCTTCTTGGGTGTAGTGCTTTGTGTATTGTCATTTGTTTCCTGGTTTTCTGATCTATGCTGCGGAGTTCTGCCTTCGTCCATTCCACTATTCCTGCGCTGTATCTGATTACTGGCACTGCCCATGTGTTTATGGCTTTTATCATATTTCCGGCGTTGAGTTTTGACTTGAGTATCGCCTTGAGTCTCTGCATATATTCTTTCTTCCTGATCGTGTCCTTCATCTCTTGGTGTTTTATATCTCCTCCTTCCATTATTCCCAGGTATTTGTATCCTGTCTCATCTATGTGTTTGATGCTGCTCCCATCTGGTAGCTTATCCTTTCAGTTCTCGTTACTTTGCCTTTTTTGTATGTTGACTAAGGCGCATTTTTCTATTCCAAACTCCATTCTGATGTCCCCAGATACAATCCTTACAGTCTGGATTAGGGTATCTATTCCTTGATGCTCTACCATACAGCTTGATGTCGTCCATGAACATCAGATGGCTGATTCTGTTGCCTCTCTTTCTTGAGTTTGGTACCCGGCATCCATCTCTTGTAGTACTTTTTGTCATGGGAATCATGGCTACTACGAAGAGTAGTGGGGACAGTGAGTCGCCCTGGAAGACCTTTCATCCCTGATATTAACCTCTGCTAGTCTTATTCCAGAGCTTGTAAGTATTGTATTCCAGTTTGCGCTTGTATTTTTTGAGGAGCTGATGGGGTATTTTTTCCTCTGCCCATATATTTTCAAGGGGCATTCTAATTAGGCCATGTGTGTGGTATCATGTCGAAGGGGCTTTCTATAGTCTATCAATGCCTGCTTCGGTTTGGTTTTTTCTTCTCCTACTGTTTTCTTCATTAAACCATTTTGTCTATCAGGAGCTTGTCTTTTTTTGTGCCCCTACACTTCCTTCTGCAGCCTTTCTGTTGGTGGGGGATGGGTGTTTGTCTCCTCTAGGTTTGTTGTATAAGCCTTTCACTGATGATAACCTGTTAGTAACTTCCACATTTTATTGGTAGGCAGGTGATAGGCCTGTAGTTAACTGCTATATTTCCTTACTCTTGTCTTTTTTGTACTAAGGATGTTCTTCCTTGTGGTTCATCCATTTTCTTTTTTTTGGGTGCTTGGATGATTTTGAGATACAATTGCTGGGGAGTTGTTCTGCCTATTCGTGGGTGTATGGCCTTGAAAGTTTTTTGAGGCCAGTATCCATGGACTTTCATCGGGACCTGGGGTTTTTCCAGTTTGGCATTTTCTTTTAGTTGGTGTCTGACTGTGTCTGTCGTGGTCTCTGTGATCTTTGTTTGTTATTCTCCCTGTTTCTTTCTTCCTTGACTTCCTGGAAGCCATGTTTGCATGTTTGTTGTGTGATACCGGATTTTGCTCCATATGTTTTTCCCAGAGTCTCTTACTTGGTTCGCTTCAGGAATTTCTGGGTGGTTTGTCTTCCCCTCTTGTTGGGCTGTATAGTCTTTTTTCTGGTTGGTTCCGAAAATTGTTTGTTCTGTTGGTATCCCTTATTTCCTGTTCATGTACCGTTGGATCTTTTGTTTGTGCTTTTGGCCTTTAAAAGCCTCTGTTTACATCTTCTATTGTGTTGTTTAGTCCCCTCTCTTGTACTTTTGTATTTCTCGTTGAGTTCCTCCCCTTGTTTTTTTTCTTGCTTTCTTAGCCTTTTTTTTCTTTTTTTTGCCATCTCTTTCAGGTTTACTCAAGTCAGATCTCATCACCCCTGATGTTTGCTTTTCCAGGGGGCCCGGCCTTTTCCCAAGGGAGGTTGCTGTTTTGGTTTTCTGTTGGGTTTGGTTGTGACGGTGGTGTTGGTGTTCGAATCCCCATCAGTTCTGCTACTAATCTTGCTCCTGCATATGTCCAAGTTATTTGTTTTGTTCTGTGATACTGGTGGGTATGTATTTTAGGCCCCATTATTTCATTGACCTCACTTTGTTTTCTCCCTTAATTTCTTGGTTTGTTGGTTAGGCTTTCTGGGGGATCTTTTGTTCTCTCTGTATCTGGCTTCCTCCATTGTCTAAATCTTTTTTTCTACCCCATTTCCGTCCCTGTCTGTTACTTTTCGTCGGTGTTTCTTCGTGTGTCGTTGTTTTTGATACCTTCATCCTCCCCTGTCGTCTTCTGTGGCAATCGTCTCTCAGTTCGTCTTCGTGTAATTTCGTTGTCGTGTGACCATTTTTCCCTTTCCAGTTTTTCTTCTCTTTCTGTTGGGGTGATAAGCCAGTTCTTTTTTCTTTATGTTTCCTTACTTGGTCTGCCGCCTCTGCTCTGTTTTGGGGGGGGTGTTATTCCTCTCATTTCCAGATGTTGACCAAATCTTCTTCTATATCCTCTCTCCTCGGGGTTGCTTCTGATGTAGCATCTCCATATTTCCTTATTTTCTTCTCTTGTCCATTTCTTTTCTTTTTTGCCTCTGTACTCCAATCTCAGGCTGTTGATTACTCTCGTTTGTGTGATCAGGTTGCTGGATGACGACCTCCAAGTACTGACCGTCCTTCCCTACAATTGGGTTGAATACCTGGTTGCCGGGGGGACGGAAGCTCCTCTGTTGCCAGAGGTTCCATTTATTATTTTATTTGTTGGAATTATTATTATTATTATTATTATTATTATTATTATTATTATTATTTTTATTATTATTATTATTATTATCAAAAATGCTGTGCCATTAAAGGAATCTTTTAGAAATAAATGCGGAAATGTTTATATTCGTAAAACGAACCGAGAATTTCTATATGATGAAATTATAAAGCTGGGGCATAAATGCTAATTTAGTTTATTTTGGAATTTTTTCCAGATATATATGAAAAAGTAGATTTTGTGTAAACTTCCCATTTTATTTTATTTGTTTATTTTATATATATATATATATAATTTAATTTGTTTATTTATTTTATTTATTTATTTATTTAGTTATTTATTTACTTGGACAAAGTAGATAACATTCCCCACATCACATCATACAGTTACATTATCAAAATTTTTAATCCCATTCAATCTTTAAAAACAATATAAAAAAAAGCGATTCCAAAAATTTCATCGACCTTGGCCTACTGACCGATAAATTGCCAGGGTAAGATAGTAAAGGGGTCAGTTATAGTTACATGACGCTCCAAGGCCAATCTGTGAAATGACTCAGAGCAAAGCAGGTTAGGTAGGAAGTTGGTTAAAAACGATTGGTTGAGCCGGTCAACCAAAGGGGTCAACCGAAGGTTTATACTTCTTTGCACCTTTTTTTTCTGTGAAATGAAGCCTTTCTACTTATCTCTGAGCTAAGGTTACAGTTATATATAATTTTTTTTAATTTTTTTTTTTTTATTGTAAACTTTTTTATTGTTTAAATGGGGTTAGTTTAGATTTTTTTAAATTTTCAATTGGATGTTAGTAACTGAACATTCCATATATGAATTTGAGTGTCTATGTTATATTGACTTGTGTTAGAATATTTTTTTTTATTTTAAATCGCACGTTGGTATTTTAAAATTTTATGTATGAATTTAAGTGTTTTCAGGTTCTATTCACTTTTGTTAAAATATTTTTTGTTTTAAGTTTTAAATTGCACGTTGGTATTTTAACATTTTATATATGAATCTTTTATTTTGAATTTTAAATTGCACGTTGGTATTTTAACATATTTTATGTGAATTTTTTATTTTTAATCTTAAATTGAACGTTGGTATTTTAACATTTTATATATATGAATTTGACTGATTTTATGTTCTATTGACTTATGCAAAAATATTTATTTTAAATTATACGTTTGTATTTTAAAATTATGTGTGGGAAATTGAGTATGTTTTGTATAATAATTATAATATAGTTTTTATATACATGCTTATGTATTCAAGTTAATTAATTTGGTGTTAACTAATGAAATATTACAAGTATTCAATAAATTTTATGATTGTAATTAACGTAGACATATTCCAAATTCTTTAAGATTTTACATACGCCAGAATAGAACCCGTTGCCGGTCAGAGGCCGGTCAGAGGGAGAGCGAGGAATGTCAGATTGGCATTAGTGTGGCATATTTTCCTGCTCTTGTGATGGCCAATTAGGCCTTTGTTTATATGATTATGTAAGACCTTTGTTTTCGTGACACTAAAGGATATAGTTTTTCGTGGTCCTAAAGGACTTTTTTTTCGTGACGTTAAAGGATTTTTTTTTTCGTGGTCCTAAAATCCTTTGTTTTCGTGATCCTGAAATCTTTTGTTTTCGTGATCCTAAACTCCTTTGTTTTCGCGACGCCAAAATCCTTTGTTTCCGGGGCCATAAGGGACCTTGTTTTCCTGGTCCTAAGAGCCTCTGTTTTCGTGGTCCTTAAGTCCTTTGTGTCTGTGAAAGTTATAATATGCCGAGTTTTTCGAAGTATTATTATGTCCATCAGTTTGTTATGATACAAGTCTCTTTCTCTCTCTCTCTCTATCACTTTTAGTAATTTTTCAGTTCTCAGGTAGTAACACTCTCTCTCTCTCTCTCTCTCTCTCTCTCTCTCTCTCTCTCTCTCTCTCTCTCTCTCTTACTACGTTCTATTTCACGTTGAATATTTTTTTCCATTCTCAGAGAGTCCTCTCTCTCTCTCTCTCTCTCTCTCTCTCTCTCTCTCTCTCTCTCTCTCTCTCTCTCTCTCTTCTTGGAGCCCCCAGGGACGACCCGCAAACTGCTTCCATATCCCCGAACGCAGTCAGCGCTTGACTCGACCTTGGGTCTCTAGCAACACAAAACCTGCTTTGGCATCTGGCTGACATCTGGGAGTTGGTTTCCTCGTTCGTTCTTGTAGCCGGTTGATTGTTGAGACTGTGTCAAGGTCGCTTGGAGGAAGAAGAGGAAGAAGAAGAAGGAGGAGGAGGAGGAGTTATGGAGAGCTGGTGGTTCCATTTTTGTGTAAGGGTGTGTGTTTACAGGAGTTATTTCTCTCTCTCTCTCTCTCTCTCTCTCTCTTCTTTGGCAGGTTCGATATGCGTTGTTTCTGTTGTACATTTAGGCTTGTGCGTGTGCGTGTGTCTATTGTGAGGTTGCTCTAGTTTAATAGGAAATATATACCAGTACACACATATACACCTCTCTCTCTCTCTCTCTCTCTCTATAGTACATTATATATATATATATATATATATATATATATATCTAATAATATTATTAAAGGACATTTGTATTTATATATAAGTATTATATATATATAGTATATAATGTATGTATGTATATATATATATATATATATATGTATGTATATGGTATATATATTTAACATATAATCTCACGTAATAATCGTAATAATTCAAGGTGACGTTGCTAGCCTCTATTCGAATGTTCAACCAGTCTGCGACCCACATATGGCAGGCAGGTTACGTTAGGTTAACGATAGACTTAATGCATCAGGATCTTATGTTCCACCTCTCCTGAGGGATACGCCTTTCCAAAGTATCCGTCAAGAGATGTGGAACATACACACTGCCTGTGTGAACCCTCGAAAGAGACTGAGAGTTTCCAGCTTATCAACAGCTAATCAGGAGCGTCGTAAGGGACTGGCTTAGACATCAAATGTGAATCTTGCTAGTGAGGAGAGGCTATGCTTGGCTTAAGTCTTCTAGAAAGAGTAACATCCCACGAATCCTTAATCCCTCCCCCCTCCCCTTCCCCTCCCCTTCCCATCCCCCTACCCCTCCCCATCCCCTTCCCCTCCCTCTCCCAGTCCCCCGTCCCTAAACCCTGTGGATAATCATACATATTTGTAATGGGGTAAGATTGGTGGCCCATTTTACGGGCCATCTACTCTGTTAATGGGACCAATGGTTTGATTGATTGATCGATTATTCTCTGCAAATTACCACCAGAACCTCTTATGGTCACCGGACGCCAAAAGTATATTATTATTATCATTATTATTATTATTATTATTATTATTATTATTATTATTATTATTGGGTAAGATATCTCAATTAGGATGGCACAAGTAATATTCTTTGAGGTCCACAATAATATACTAATGGAAGCAGTGGTATTTTATTTTTTCGACTGACCCTGGGTTCGAAAGCTTTTCTACAAAGTTTTATAAAATTTAACAGCTGCTACCATCAGTATATTATTGTGAACCTCAAAGAACAATATTATTATTATTATTGTTATTATTCGGAAGATAAACCCTTTATTCATATGGAACAAGCCTACCTGAGGGGCCACTGACTTGAAATTCAAGCTTCCAAATAATGCAGTATTCATTTGAATGGAATTACAGAAGATAAAACAAAATACAGATAGAAGATGTCAGTTATTCAAAAAGGAAAAAAAAAGATAAAATAACAAAATAATAGATAAATAGACAATAATATAATTAGATTATTCAAATCCAAGTTGCATTGCTTTAGGGCAGTAATGCATCGCATCTCCGTAATTAATATAAACCGGCTAGCCGAATATATCTGCAAACTTTTGCGGTCACCCGTCCAAATACTGCCCAGTCCCAACATTGCGTAACGCCACTGACAGGAAGACAGTCTTTCGTCAACATAAGTATTCATTCACTTTTCTCTGTTTACTTTGTTTTATTTTTTTTATGATCTTTTAATTGTCCCAGCTGTGACATTGAATGATTATTTAATTTTTTTTTTTTTTGTAGAAGTTTTAAATGTATTTTTATTTTATCTGGTCTCCTACACATTCGCTGGAAATTTCTAAATCGCTAATAAAAGTCTCTCTCTCTCTCTCTCTCTCTCTCTCTCTCTCTATATATATATATATATATATATATATATATATATATATATATATATATATATATATATATATATCTGTATGTATATATATATAATCTTGTAATGTATTATAACATCATCTCAGGTTTGTAACACTACATTATCAACCACTTTAGCTTCTAAAGAATTGCAAGATGCAACGGCAGAGAGAGGCCAATCGATCAATAATGCATCATATATTATTATAAAAGACTCTTGAAGCTCTCCAGTCCAGGCACCGCCATCTTGAATTCAAGATGGCGATGGTCCACGACGCCCATCTTATAATCAGAAGAAGAAGAAGTCGGTCCGAACCGTTGCAGAATGCCAATTTCAACCGTTTTCTTTTTTAATTTCTTTTTTATTAAATCTGTCTCTTGTTTTTCTGGCCAGCGCGAGGAGAGGAGGTCTACGTCGTCGGCGTGAAAGTTGTTCTATTAAGAAAGGAGAGGAAAATGGATCGGAATAAAAAAAAAAGACGGAGGAATGGGAAGACGAGGAGGAGTTCTGTCATCAGGACGACCTTCGCTGTCTCTCTCTCTCTCTCTAACTGTCTTGCTTTCTCTGTCTCTCTTTATGTCTGTCTTATCATTCTCTCTCTTTCTCTCTCTCTCTTTCTGTCTGTCTGTCTATCATTATCTCTCTCTCTCTCTCTCTTAATGTCTGTCTTATCATTCTCTCTCACTATCTCTCTCTCTCTCTCTCTCTCTCTCTCTCTCTCTCTCTCTCTCTCTCTCTAACTGTCTCGCTTTCGCTGTCTCTCTTTCTGTCTGTCTTATCATTCTCTCTCTCTCTCTCTCTCTCTCTCTCTCTCTCTCTCATGCGTATGTTTTGCGTCATTGTCAGTGACATAAATCCTCGTCAAATTACTTACTCCCTTGTTTTGCGTATTTCTAATTTTCTGTTTCTTTACCTTACTACATTTCATTTTGAGTTATCTGCTTATTTTTCTTTTAGCATTTCATCGTCACTACCTCCTTCAGAGTAACCTTATGAACCCCCATCTTTCGTCAAAAGTCTAATTGAAAAGCATTTTAGTTAACATGCAGGTAACATCACCCAATGGGGGAAGTGGGAAGTGAATCATTGGATAAATACGCTGCGTTACCAAGTGGTGACCACAGGCAGGCCTATACCACTGGCCTACCGTAGGCCTACTAGCAGCCTCCCTCCCATTATCACCTTTTTTTTGGGGGGGAGGGGGTGTACCACCAGCGTCTCGGAAAGGTCGACCAATTTCTCAGAATAAAAAAAAAAACATAATAGCAATTAAAAAATTTTTTTTTTATTTTTTACTGTACCTCCATTCAAAGTCTTCCTTCCATCATAACTTTCCTTAACCCTCTTCTAACAATTGCCTCATGGTGCAGCTACGAGGTTCTCCTCCTGTTACATCTTTTAATACTTCTACTCTCACTTTTCCGCTTCAAACAGCAGGACAGCTAAAGGAAAATATTACATCATTCGCGGAGCAATCAAAGGCAGAGCAATAATGAATACAACTAGATAAAAGCAACAGCAATAACTTGGGGAAGAAGCAACAGCAACCAGCGTGGGAATGACAATATTATTATTATTATTATTATTATTATTATTATTATTATTATTATTATTATTTATTAATTAATTAGTTATTATTCAGAAGATAAAATCCTATTGATAAGAAATAAGCCCACCAAAGAGGCTACTGGCTTGAAATTCAAGCTCCAAACAATATTTAGAAGTTCATTTGAAATGACTTCTAGAAAATAACAGGAGATACAGAAAGAAGAGATCGGGATATGGAAAGAAAATTATAAATCGATACATTGATAAATAAATATAGAAATATAAATGAATTAGTAAAATGCAAGGCGAATTGATTCATGGAATTAATGCATTGCATCCGTAGGAGGTTAGTGCCGTCAGTGCACCTCATTCGGTGTAATGTAGGCATTACTTAAGGTTCTTTGCAGCGTCCATTAGGCCCTAGCCCCTGCAATCTTTTCTTCCTTTATTGTAGCTCCGTTCATATTCTCTTTCTTCCATCTTGATGTCCATCATCATCTAACAATTTTGTTTCATAGCGCAACTGCTTTGAGGTTTTCCTCCTGTTACACCTTTCAAACCTTTTACTGTCAATTTCCATTCCAGCGCTGAATGGCCTTAGTTGCCCCAGTGCTTGGCATCATGCCAAAAATCTATATAAATAAAAATAAAGGAAGGAAGGTGATGATCAAACACTAAGACCGCCATTGGCGACAATCACAACAGAGGAAATGAAACTGTAACAGCTCGTAACTTGTAAATCCCTCTTAAAGTGGTCACTTGGCGATCCAGATTCTGTGAAATCGTCTCCTGTCTCTCTGGCGGATCCAAGTGAAGGGAGAGGAGGACCCTTAATCTTAATGCCCCCATAAAAACGACTTTTTGAGGGTTGGCCCTTGGGGAAGGGTGTGAATGTGTGTGTGTCAACTATGGAGGGAGGATCCTTCATGTCTTTTTACCGTAAAATTGTTGAAGCTGCTCTTGTTCTGAATGAATGTACGATATGGCAGAAATTTTTAATTTATTGCGTGTGAAAATGAAGCGGTTTATACATACATACATACATACATACATACATACATACATACATACATACCATATGATATAGATATATATATATAATATATATATATATATATATATAGTATATTGCTACGGTCTATAGAACGCCTCGCCTGCCTCCCAGCAGAGTTTTAGTTATATTTAATTATAAAGTAGCAGCCATGCCTTCTCCTGAAGCGACTGTTGTTGGGAGAGTGGGTATGTCGTAGGAATGATATTTCCGGTCTGACGGAAGCTTAGGGTAAGAGAGGCAAGTCACAAGAGTAGCTAGGCTTCGAGATGATTTTAGGGACTTCTACAATAAGACCTATTTTCCTTCCCAATTTGCTGGCGTTGAGTTTACCAACCTTTCAGGCAATGCTCGAGGCGGTTTTTGGAAGCCCCGTGATTCGAAAACAACCAGTATCGATCTCAGTCGGCTGCGAGACGTGATCTCGGACAGAGGTCAAATTGCCAGCCTCCCAAAATTAGGCCTACCCACGACGTACTGGTGGAACACGAACCCCAGACCTGAACAGAGGTCGACCGCATTCTTCTACAAGGATACACTGAATATTGCATAAAGGTACGTCTGAAAGTGTAAACTTCAACCAGCACCTTTTACTACCATACGACTCTTGCTAAATTCATTTTCAATTCTCATTTTTACCCCTTCTACATCAAGCCCTTTGTCCTCATCGGGCCACGTGCTCCCCTTTGTGACTTGTTAAAGACCAAAGCTTTCAGTGTATACTCAGTGAACCATTCGAGTTTACCTTCCCCAATGTTAGAGAATTAATCAGCCTTAATCAAAGCAAGAAGTCATTTTTTTCCTTTTATCTCGTTTATCTGGGGGATTCTTTTCCAGATTCCCTGAGCCGCGTGTCATGTCTCTGCCCGCAAAGTGTTGCATTAACCCCAAGTGTATGAAAACCAGCTATAACAGCTCAATGGAGCCATCATTTACCTTTTTCTCCAGCCCCAGCACGGGCCTTTTAGTAAATTAAATAGGCTTTAAGTAACGAGCTGAGTTTTCTGCGACCTTCCCTCTAAAGAAAATTAATAACTTCAGTTTACGGTAAGTTAAAGCATTCCCTCTTGAAATCCCTTCAATCACTTCCGTTTACGTATCTAGCCTCTCTCCAAGGCCGCTATATACGTAACATTGGCGACCTTGCCAGGATATGAACCTAGCTTGCTTAAAAAAAGCTTGTAAATCGCGTTATCCGTTGTAAAACGTAAACTGTAAATTATTTTACAAAGCGTAAATCAAGCAACACTTGCAGGGAAAGAAGACACACTGACTCACGGTAATGTATTTCCATTCATTAATATGATTATTTATAACCTATGTTAGCTTAAGGTACGTTAAGTATTTTTATTTAGAAGTGTTTTAAACAAATGTGAAGGTAGAAATATTAATTATATTGTAACGGCCAGAGCACCGAGCGAATTCTGTTATTTTATAAATCGGCATTGTGCTCGTCGGACGAGACAGCACGTGGTGCAGATAGATGCCAGAAAGGTACCAGATCAAACTAGGAAGTGCTTTGCCAGGGTTTATTGCTGTATTAGAAAGCCTAGCTAGTTAGGAGTGTTTTTACTAATAGTTACGGCAAAAAAGAAGTGTACATTCTTTTGTCTGTGATATGTTAGGGTATTCATTTTTTAACTTAGTTTTCATTCCAATGTTGGTAACCGCTTACCCTCTCGGCTAATTCAGCTTCGCGCTCTCTCGCGCCTGCGCGGTCTCTCAACCAGCCTTCGTCTCATTCACAGCGGCAGCCATGTTTGTTTCTCTTTCACATTATCTAAACAATTTAAGCAAAGTAACGTAAGTCACGAAGTTTTACGTAAAAACGTAAATAATATCAATGTCTGTACTAGTATCTATCGTTTCTGCCAGAGAAATTAACGTAATTCGCCGTGAATAAGAAAGTAGAATTTTGTGTGTAAATTGCCTTCGCATTTACAGAGAATCAGCTGTTTTGAACGACATGCCTGCGCGCTAGCAGCGCTACCCAGCTCCTTCACGTGTTTCACCTCGCATCGCTCACTCGCGTGCGTGAGCGAAAATTTCATTTCACTTCGCACTTAACGTAGCTTCATTCACAATTGTTTGCTAACATCGTTTTAAATCCTTACCGTCATTTCACTGTTCACAGGGACCTAGTAATCTTACATAAAGTTAACAGTAAATCTCAAGTAGAGTAAAATCACAAGAATTGTTAACGTAAAACGCGTCTTTGTAAAATTCATATTGAAACGCAAATCATTCATAAGCGCAAAGCCGCTAACATTAACGTAAAAATCGTTCACCACGACGCGCGATTATCATTTTCATAAAACGTTATCCAAAAGCAATTCTTTCATTAAAAACGTTAACGTAAGTAAATCACTTAACGCAAGCTGCGTCATATTAAACTAACATTAGTAGTTCAATTCAAATATAAGGGAGTTCATTCATATATCTTTTCATTTTTCACCCTCTCCGAGAGAGAGAGAGAGAGAGAGAGAGAGAGAGAGAGAGAGAGAAACCAAAACACAGTATTCACGAAGCCAAGAGTACTACATCTTACCATTAATTATAGCATGCAGAATTAAACATTATTTTAGTCTCTTGTGTCTTTCATTTTACACAGCGTGATACGTACGCGCATGTGTCCATTGCAGTTTGCAAACATTTATTTATTTCATTTACCGAGTACTTCAGCGAGGGACTGAGCATTTCTAAAATTTCCATTACCTGTCGTTGCCCGAGTGGTCTTTTCATTTTCTTTATCACAAAAGACTTGCGTATACCGCAAGCACAATTCGCACAGTGTGCCACGCAAATTCATTACTTCCAGACAGGGAAGTCGTTACCAGTTTAGGACTGGCCACCACCAGTGCACGTCAGGTCTTACCATTTCACAGTGCCACTAATTCTTGACACTGTCCATCGACTGGCTGCTGAAGTACTCCCACCTTTTACTTTCTCTCCTCCACTATTACCCTCTGCCATGAGCAGTGCCATTTCACTTCAGTATATTTAAGTATACTGCATGTAGTGTCCGGGACACACCAGCACGATACCAGTGCTCCAAGGAACGCCTCCCATAAGGGCCATTGCACCTGTACAGCCGTACAGGTAGCCATTAAACCTGCGTGTCCGTCCCTTACGGAACGCCCAAATAATTAGTGTGTCCGTGTACAAGGGTCAGTGATCCTTCGGAACACTCACAAGGGGAACGCCTCCCAGAAGTGCCGCAATACCAGCCTAAGTGCTGACAAACCTGCGTGTCCGTCCTTACGGAAACGCCCAAATTCATTAATGTCCGTGTACGAGGATCAGTGATCCTTCGGGAACCAATCAATGGGAACGCCTCCCGAAGTGCCGCAAATACCAGCACTACTAGTGCTGCCCAAGGAACGCCTCCTCATAAGTGCCGTGCACCTGTATTGGACCTACAGGTAGCCCATTCCAGCGTCTCCCAACTTAGGAACGCCCTTAAGTGTGACGTACGCCGTACACTCCATTTGATTTTTTCACCTCTTTAGAAGGTGCCAATCCAGAAGTGCCACCAACTTACGGGACACTTCCCAAGTGCCACAGAGCACCCAGTCTTCTCAGACTTTTTCTCTACCACGTCGCAGAACACCTTTCCAAGTGAGTGCCACTTTCCACAGTAGGCACTCCTATTCCATTCCGTACCCTTCCTGGCCATTATTTTCATTTTCATCAGAGCCTCTACTGACAGCCTAAGGGAAATGTCTTCCCCTGCTTCCCGCGACTTCTTTGCCGTAGAGCTCGAGAGGCTCCGAAGTCCTCATAACTCTGGGCAAGGAGGCTGGTTTACACTGGACCAGCACTAGACCAGTTGGATAAAGGCGCAGCAGGCTGCTGCGCGCCAGCAGGGAAAGCAAGCCAGAGAAGCAGAAAGGAAGCAAGGGAAGAGGAGCGAAAGCATGAGCTCGCTCTCAAGGAGAAGGAACTCGACATCAAGCGGGAGAAAGGCCCGTAAGGAGAGTATCCTAGCTCAAGCCACTCTGCCAGCTTCCAGCCCTGCACCCCCTGTCTCTCTTAGTCCCGCCGCCCGTCTCTGGTCAGCCTGACATCCTTTCTATTTGTGAGCCTGGTCCTGATCCAGTGCCGGAGATAGAAATTCCTGCCGCATCCTGGCCAGCCTTTTACCTTTTTACCGCCTACCTCCTCCCTTTTGGAAGAGGTAAGCCCACCAGTTAACCCCGAAATTGCTTTTCCGAGGGTGATTCAACGGAGGTTCCCTTAACCTCCCCACGTCACATCACTTGCCAGAGAGGACTCTTCACCACCTGTGCCAGGAGCACACTGCCAGCCTTGGTGACTCGCAGATTCGCAACCTGTGGGGGGGGGGCCTCCATCTCGGCCTTTATCATCCAGTGGCCACGGAAGAGGTTGCTGGAACAAGTTCTGCCGAGACTGTGGCCGCAAGGGTCACAGCATGTCTGCCAACTACGGAGGGTGCGCGAACCACAATATTCCTGCCGTCGCAATGCCATTACTAATCCTTCTTCTAGGACCCCCAGCTAAGGGCCCCATAACCGTCGCACCCCTCCAAAGTCATTATCAGCCAAGCCACGTCAGAGCCTACGACGACTCTGGCGCTCAAGTCTCCCTGATACGGGAAGACAGAATTCCCCGAGGGGCTAATGTTGATAGACGTCGATTGATCACCATTGAAGGTATCAATCACATTAAACTGATCCTTCCGACCGTCCAATTGAGGGTCACTAGACCTCACTTCTCAAAGAATGTACTCTTGCAGTTGCAAGCTACATCCCAGGAGGTTACGACCTCTCTCTAGGGCAAGACATGAAGTCTCCCTCACAATTCAAAAAGCCTAGGGGTCCTAACCCCATGTCAATTCACTCCAAAGCAAGGAGTCACCGAAATTCTACTTCCTCTAGGAAGTATAATCCACCAACAGTCTCCCCGTTTACCAAGGAGGGGAGATTGGGACCATTCACAGTTCCGTTGCAAGACCTGTAACGTAATAGGGCACTCCACAAATTGGCCTAGGTGCCCTAGCAAGTTATGTGCAGCGGACACTGTCCAAGTCCCACAAGGCTTAGCCTTCCAAAAGAGACAGGACCCTCTGTCTCCCATAACCCAGGGCAGCTGAGAGGTATTGCACCTCCGGTACCCGTCACAGGTCCAGTCGACCTCAACTCTCTGTCAGTGCCACTTGGCAGCACTGAGCAGTGCCAAGCTCCGTCCAGCCTGGACGTAGAGCCACCACAGAACTTGACTTCTGCGCCTGGCCCCCCGAGCTAGTGCCGGCGCCTAAAAACCTACCCAAAGGATCCTCCTACAGGAGATCCTCCAACAGGCAATGGAGGCTTACCGCGGCCCATGGCCCCCCCAATCCAAAGTCCATGAGTCTTCTTCACCTTCACCACTGTCGCCCGAGGATGAACCTCCGGCAGACCTCACCTTCATACCTCCTCTGGAAAACCAGGAACTGCCCGACCAGGAGTCAGCCTGGAGTTTTCCCCTTACGACAGCTGTCGCAGCAGCCGGAGTGAGGGCCTCCCCTGCAGTAGGTTCCACCTCTACGACGGTTGCTGCGATACCGAAGTAGGGGTGTTCTCCTGAAATCTTTCAGGGTCGGGCTACCACTGCCTCTGCTCCTGCCGGCGTTTCTGGCCCTTTCCCAGAGTCGGTGCCTCCGTCTTACTCCCTATGGACTGGTATAGCCAGGTCCTGGAGGAATAAGAAGAAGAAGAAGAAGGGACGTAACCAATCATTAACAAACTAACACAAAAGAGCCCACATGCTCTCCTTGACACCTGTGCCCGAGGTTACAGTGTCGCATTCATTTGCAGAATGATCCTGGCACCTACCAGAGAAGGTAGCCAGCCTGATCTCTGCCAGTAGCACTAACCCTCTAACCCCTAGCCATTGTAATACTAACCCTCACTTAAATATAATTACCTCATTGCATTTCCCTCCTGGTAAATTAACCACTCATCATCCCACGCATCATTACCTCTCATTATGTATTTAACAGTTCCGTCGCTGAACTACTGCTGTGCGTACCACACTCTGGAAATGATTGCGTCTTCATTTAACTGTATTGAGTAGGTTAGGCTAATGATTTAGTACCAGGCATTAGGTTAGTACAAGTAGAATTTTTCAAGTAACCTTATCTAGGGGTAGAGTAGACTGTCGTCACAGACAACCTGTAGTTATTACTTAGGCTAGATTACATCACTACATTAAGTTAGTTACACTTAGCATCTTTGCCTATAAGTTAGGTAGGCCATTGTAGTCAGCCGTATCGCTGCTCACAAAAAAACTTCAAGTTAGAGTAGGAGAAACTGGGTAGTCGAGGCGATCAACTTATTTAAGCCAAAGACCTTCACGCCCGAAAGGGAGTGAATTGCCTTCTTAAACAGGGGGAGCTGCTACGTCTATAGAACGCCTCGCCTTCCCAGCAGAGTTTTAGTTATATTTATTAATAAAAAGTAGCAGCCATGCCTTCTCCTGAAGCGACTGTTGTTGGGAGAGTGGGTATGTCGTAGGAATGATATTTCCGGTCTGACGGAAGCTTAGGGTAAGAGAGGCAAGTCACAAGAGTAGCTAGGCTTCGAGAGGATTTTAGGGACTTCTACAATAAGACCTATTTCCTTCCCAATTGCTGGCGTTGTGTTTACCACCTTTCAGGGCAATGCTCGAGGGCGGTTTTTGGAAGCCCCGTTTGATTCGAAAAACAACCAGTAAATCGATCTCAGGTCGGCTGCGAGACGTCATCTCGGACAGAGGTCAAATTGCCAGCCTCCCAAAATTAGGCCTACCCACGACGCCACTGTGGACACGAACCCCAGACTGAACAGAGGTCAGGCCGCATTCTTCTACAAGGATACACTAAATATTGCATAAAGGTACGTCTGAAAGTGTAAACTTCAACCAGCACCTTTTACTACCATACGACTCTTGCTAAATTCATTTTCAAATTCTCATTTTTACCCCTTCTACATCAAAGCCCATTTGTCCTCATCGGGCCACGTGCTCCCCTTGTGACTTGTTAAAGACCAAGCTTTCGTGTATACCTCAGTGAACCATTCGAGTTTACCTTCCCCAATGTTAGAGAATTAATCAGCCTTAATCAAAGCAAGAAGTCATTTTTCCTTTTATCTCGTTTAATCTGGGATTCTTTCCAGATTCCATGAGTCAACGTGCCGTCTCTGCCCGCAAGTGTGCATTACCCAAGTGTATGAAAACCAGCTATAACAGCTCAACGGAGCCATCATTTACTTTTTCTCCAGCCCAGCACGGGCCTTTTAGTAAATAAAATAGTTGTTAAGTAACGAGCTGAGTTTTCTGGCGACCTTCCCTCTAAAGAACTTAATAATAACTTTCAGCTTACGGTAAGTTAAAGCAATTTCCCTCTTGAAATCCCTAAATTACTTCCGTTTACGTCTCTAGCCTCTCTCAGGCTGCTATATACGAAAACTAATTATATATATATATATATATCTATATATATATATATATATATATATATATATATGTATGTTTATATATATCTATAAGGAAGAGATTCAGAGGCCCGGCTACTCTTTTAAGTTATTTCAAACCCAACTTGAAAAAGTCAGAGAGTTCTAAATGCAAGATCTGAATAGCATGAAGGATTGATCAGCTGAGTTGACCGTTGAGTGTTCCTGTTTATGAATATGAAGTTTGATGCGTTAAATAAGCGAGAATGAAGATAGCAATAAGACCAAAAGTTGTGAGAGCGTTGAATCACTCCATAGGTCCCAGTGCTTGGCCTTTGCCTAAGGTCCGTATTCCATTACATTCCATTGCATTCCATTTCTCTGATGACCTAAGCGACCATTTATTAAGGTGGTAGGGAAGGAGAGATAGGAGGCCAGTAACATCACTTCTATACATTTTCCAGAAACAGAAAGGCGCCTGATATATATATAATTAATATAAATGGAAATTGTTCATTCTCTACAATACGACAGAAATAGATTGATGTTTTAGTGCCCATAACATCGCATTAACTTAGAGAACCTTTTTAAAAAAAACACCACCATCATCAATATCATCGTGTTATGTATAACATCGACGAAACTGAAATTCTCGATTAACCAAAACATCCCCAAAGAATGTACTTTCTCTCGTAACATCACAGAAATGGAAGCAATTTCAAACTGACGTTTGCCTCAGTGGCGTGGTCGGTATGGTGTTGGTGTACCACCTCGGTGGCCGGGAGTTAGATTCTCGGGCATTCCACTGAGGTGTGAGACATGTGTATTTCTGGGGGTAGAAGTCACATAAAGCCGTTGGTCCCGTTGCTGATAACCACTGGTTCCATGCAACGTAAAAACACCATACAAACAAACAAACAACCTAACAGTGTAATTGATACTTCTAAGACGACTTAACCTAGGACATGTCAGTCATTTATCCTTAAATACCAAACTAGGCTATCAGTATCGTGGATAATATCCGAATATTATTTGGTGGCATTTACAGTGCAAGACTGCACTGCAACTGTTACCAAACTAGGCTATCAGTATTGTGGATAATATTCTAATTGTAATATTTATAGTGTAAGGTTACACTGTAAACATTACCAAACTAGAATATCAGTATTGTGGATAATATTCTAACAATCTGTAATATTTACAGTATAAGGTTACACTGTAAATATTACCAAACTAGACTAAGAGTATTATTGATATTATCTTAATAGCAATCAATTATATTTAGTGTATACAGTTACACCCAAAACATTACCGAACACCGAACTTTCAATCCTTTCCAAGAGAGAGAGAGAGAGAGAGAGAGATAATCTATTGAATAATATCAAAAACAGAAACTAGTAAATAAGATTATTAACAACACCCTCAGCGTATCTTGTCCCGTAACATCACTCAGAGAAGAACCCACGAAAAAAGCAGTCCCGTTTTTTTACACCCCCCCCCCCCCCCTCCCCCAACCCCTCTCAACATCACCGAGGCCAAGATGTGTTTAATCCTACCGTCAACATCACTGAATTCTTTCTCCTGAGAAGGGCGGTGATTCCTTTCACTGTTGGAAGGTCTTATCTCTAAACGTTCGTATCGTCTGTCTTGAGCGGTTTAACCCCCGTTGGGACTAGAGTAGATTCACATCAACCGTGCATTTGATGTCTAGGCCCATACATAGGGCTGGAAACTCGCAGTCTCTCTCGAGAGTTCACATAGGCAGGATGTATGTTCCACCTCTCCTGAGGGATACTTTTGAAAGACGTATCCCTCAGGAGTGATGGAACATACATCCTACCCATGTGAACTCTCTCGAGAGACTGAGAGTTTCCAGCCCTGTGATTGTCTGTTGATAAGCCACTCACAGGGCTGGAAACTCTCAGTTTCTCTCAAGAGTTCACATAGGCAAGATGTATGTTCCACTTCTCCTGAGGGATACGTCTTTTAAAAGTATCTTTCAGGAGAGGTGGAACATACATCCTGCCTATGTGAACTCTCGAGAGAGGCTGACAGCTTCCAGCACACTTTCGAGAGACCCAAGTTTCCAGCCCTGTGATTGGCTTATTAACAGCCAATCAGGAGCATCGTAAGGGACGGGCCTAGACATCAGATGCACGGTTGATGTGAATCTACTATAGTACTGCTCCCTTTTCACACTTTTTATCGTTCGTTTAGATTCAATTCCCGTAAATGATTCGTTGTTTTCTTGATGACAAAAGAGAGATAGTTCAAGATCAATTTGATTCTGCTTGGGGGATTGTCTCGCTGGAAAGTGGAAAAATAAAATCAAAACAATGGCATGATTCTTTTTCATTATTTTCTTCTTTTTCTTCAGTGACATCTAGATTTTCGTATGCCAGAATAATATATTTAATTTTAATCATTTTCTTTATTGTCGTTTAAGATAAAAAGCGTATTGTCATCCTCGTCTGTAATTGTCACTGATTGTAGCACCATCACCAGATTTTATCACTGGTAAGATAAGGAAACGATATTGACAGACAACAAGACAGAGAGAGATAAACAGACGGACAGAAAGAGAGACAGGAAAGAATGATTCATTAGTGAAAAATAAGTCTCCTGAGACTAGAGGTGTGTCAGTCGAACACAGGAACACAATACGAAGCTGTATTCATTGAACAGCTATGGGAACATGATTGACCATAATTTATTTAAATAATTTATTATCAGTTTGTTTTTAAGGAACAGCTATGGGAACATGATTGACCATAATTTATTTAATTTATTTATTAGCAGTTTGTTAGAAAAGGAACAGTTATGGGAATATGATTGGTCATAATTTATTAGATTTATTTATTATCAGTTTGTTAACAAGGAACAGCTATGGGAATATGATTGGTCATAATTTATTTGATTTATTTATTATCAGTTTGTTAACAAGGAACAGCTATGGGAATATGATTGGTCATAATTTATTTGATTTATTTATTATCAGTTTGTTAACAAGGAACAGCTATGGGAATATCATTGGTCATAATTTATTTGATTTATTTATTATCAGTTTGTTAACAAGGAACAGCTATGGGAACATGATTGACCATAATTTATTTAATTTATTTGTTATCAGTATGTTTTTAAGGAACAGCTATGGGAACATGATTGACCATAATTTATTTTAAGTTATTTATTTATCGTTTGTTTTTAGGAACAGCTATCAGTTTTGTTTTTAAGGAACAGCTATGGGAACGTGATTGACCATAATTTATTTAAATAATTTATTATCAGTTTGTTTTTAAGGAACAGCTATGGGAACATGATTGACCATAATTTATTTAATTTATTTATTATCAGTTTGTTAAAAAAGGAACAGCTATGGGAATATGACTGACCATAATTTATTTAAATAATTTATTATCAGTTTGTTTTTTAGGAAAAGATATGGGAATATGAGTGACCATAATTTATTTAAATAATTCATTATCAGTTTGTTTTTAAGGAACAGCTATGGGAACATGATTGACCATAATATATTTAATTTATTTATTATCAGTTTGTTAAAAAAAGGAACAGCTATGGGAATATGATTGACCATAATTTATTTAATTTATTTATTGTCAATTTGTTAAAAAAGGAACAGCTATGGGAATATGATTGGTCATAATTTATTTGATTTACTTATTATCAGTTTGTTCTCAAGGAACAGCTATGGGAATATGATTGGTCATAATTTATTCAATTTATTTATTATCAGTATGTTAACAAGGAACAGCTAAGGGAATATGATTGACCATAATTTATTTGATTTATTTATTATCAGTTTGTTAAAAAGGAACAGCAATGGGAATATGATTGGTCATAATTTATTTAAATTATTTACTATCAATTTGTTCTCAAGGAACAGCTACTGGAATATGATTGATCCATGATTTATTCATTATCTTACACCTGGATTTATAACGTTAAGTCGTTATCTTGACCTGGAACTTATGTGTTTTTATCTATATTTTTTATTTATTTTTTTCATTTTTTATTTTATTTTTATTTATTTATTTATTATTTATTTATTTATTTATTTTGAAAAGTCTCATTGATCAACCGAGTTGTTCGAATTTAGTTAGCGTTTTTAAAGTTTGTTAGAGAAGATGGTTTTCGTAAAATGTAATTTGGGGGGGCCGGAGAAATGGGGGTGGGCGGGGTGAGGGGGGGGCGGAATTCAAATCTTAATTGTTTTTCTTGTCTGTTTTAATTCTAAAGTAACGCTGTTACCGACGTTCTTAGTTTACCTGATTTTCTATTTTTTTATTTTATTTTTTTTTTTTTATTTTTTTTTTTTTTTGCTGTTTTTTGTTGTTGAACGTTATTCGTTTTATATATTTAGTCATTTAATAACTTCTCTCCGATATCTACTTTATGTAATAAATAATAATAATAATAATAATAATAATAATAATAATAATAATAATAATAATAATAATAATAATGGGCTGGAACATAATACATTTATGTATAGATTCAAGAAATATATTAAAAAAATCATTTGCCAATATTTATTTCTCACACACATTATAACAACTCGTTTCAGCAAATTCATTTTTATTAAAGACGTCTAAACAATCGTCCAGTAACGCCAGCTCGATAGCATCCGATCAGTGAGTCGTATCTCTTCCCTTGCATTTTTTTTTTTTTTTGTTTTTTTTTTTTTTCAGCCAGGGTACCTTTTTTTTTTTTTTTTAAAGGTATATCCAGTCGAGAAGGTGAAAGGTCAAAAAGGTACTCGTTAGCCTGAAGGTCACATCCACGAGAGAGAACCTGACTTCAAGACCCTGTAGTTTGGCGGGGGGGGGGGTGTAGTGCCGTCAGTGCACCTCACGCAGTGCGCTGCGGGCATCACTTCAACGTTCTTTACAGCGTCCCTTTGGCCCCTAGCCGCAACCCCTTTCATTCCATTTACTGTACCTCCTTTCATATTCTCTTTCTTCCATCTTCTGTTTCATAGTGTAGCTGCTTTGAGATTTTCCTACTGTTGCGCCTTTCAAACCTCCTACTCTGTTTTTCTTTCACCGCTGAATGACCTCGCAGGTCCCAGCGCTTGATCTCCGGCCTTAAACTGTATATTCTGTCTTCTGTCTCTCTTGACTCCACAAGGAAATCACGTGGATGGAATACATTCCATTATTAATGGTTTCTATTCTTGTCTTTTCTTTCTCTTCACTCTGTATTTTTTTTCTTTTTCTTTTATAAAGTTTCCTGCCAGTTGATAGAGATCAATCAATCTGTGAGTCATTTAATGGCATTTTGTTCTTGGGAATTTTTGTTATTTATTTTTCAATTTTTTACGTATTATGTATTTTTTTTATTTTTTATTTATTTTTTTTTGTGCTGCGACGCCAGTTGACAGAAAACTGTAAATAATTCAGTTACTTCAGTTCATTCTGTTCTTGGGGATTGTTTTTTTTAGCATATTATGGCATTTTATGATTGGTTAATATGACTCTGTCAGTACTTTAAAATAATAATAATAATAATAATAATAATAATAATAATAATAATAATAATAATAATAATAATAATAATAATAATAATAATATCTGTGTATGCTGAATAACAGACCTTCTTTCAAACAAGTTTTGTTAAAAATAATAGCACAATCAATTCTGTGATTTCTGCCATTATTTTTAATAATAATAATAATAATAATAATAATAATAATAATAATAATAATAATAATAAATAATAATAATAACTTTTATTTCAGTTCATGGTCATATACAATGTACATATAACATATAAAAGGAAAATACTTTGCAAATATATATTTAAAAAAAGGCTGGAAATGAGAGATTAAAAGTAACCGCAGATAATAAAACCTAATTGTCCAGTAAAAAAAAAAAGAAATATAGAAAGAACACAATAAATCAGAAATTATGATCAATCATGGCTTAAAGGCACACTTAATTAAACAGAGAGATGCTAAAGGTATACAGATATAAATAAATGACTCAGACATTTATTCAGCATAGGAAAGTGACTGGAATTATACCAAAAAAATAAAAATAATAAATAAAAATCCGGCATTTAAAGTACAATGAAAATAGATGCTAACTATACATACCAGTACATGAATTAGATCGTTATCCAGAACGGGAAATTGAGGGGAATTATAAGAAAAATAAATAACACGAGAAACCCAATAAACATAAAAAAAAAAAAAAAAAATTCGAATCTAGGTTAGGGCGGGTTCGTCCTTTTTTTCATCGCATCTTTTTTTCTCTCGTTTTCCTTTCCTTCTCTCTCTATATTGCTTCTACCTTGTTTTAGACTACATAATTAGACGAAACCAGTTCCTCCCCAAAACCAGCTTTAGGTTAACCAGTTTTTTTTTTCTTCTTCTTCTCCGGATACCTTAGTCGCGTCTACCATACAGTACAATGGTCGGTTAGGTTTTCTGAAATCGTATCAACGTATGCGTTTTTAAAACCCTTCAGGTGGAGGAAAGGAGCATTGTTTGTGTATTGTTGCTTATAAACAATGGATATTTATAGTTATAATTTATGTATGCATGTATACAGTATATATATATACACATATATAATATACATACATATATATCTATATATATATATTATATATATATATATATATATATAATACACACATTTATATATATATATATATATATATATATAGTGCCTTGCGTGTGAATAAGTAAACATTGCTTACCTGTATACGAGAGAGAGAGAGAGAGAGAGAGAGAGAGAGAGAAATTACTCTGTAATCTTTAAACATATAATAAAATTAGGAGAGATTTCATCATATATACGTATTTGTATGCATGCGAAACGTATCTGCGCCCAGAGAAATTTACTCCAAAGAATGCGTACGTATATAGACATATACTATATACATATACACATGCTGCATATAGGTGTGTATATATATGTGTGTGTATGTACATATTTTTAAGTTCGTATGAAAGCCAGTGCCATGTCATTGTAGCAAGACAGGTCACCATACGCAGCAGGTGCTGCGTAATCGAAATCGCATAAATGGCCAAGAGAGAATCATTTGCATTTTCGGTTGTCTCGGATCGAGATAACCAACCCGACTGACTCCGGCCATCAAACGTTCTGAGACTCAGATAGCCGACTTGGGGGACTCCAGCATGGTGGCCACGACTCCAGGCAATGAACTGGTTGAATATTTTTCCTTCTCTCTCTCTCTCTCTCTCTCTCTCTCTCTCTCTCTCTCTCTCTCTCTCTCTTTTCTTTTTTTTTGCTCGCGATTCTTTCGCCAAGGCAAAGACTAATGGGATATGGTTTTCGATAGCGGAAAACGCCCTTCAGTACGTGCTTCGGTACTGTCTCTCTCTCTCTCTCTCTCTCTCTCTCTCTCTCTCTCATTTAGCTCTTGATAATGATCTAAAAATCATAGAAGAACACGCAAAGATATATTACTCTTTCGAGTATGTCATGAAATAGCATTTCTAAAAATGTATTAAAAAACTCCTAAACATTGTTAGTTTGGATTAATTCAGCAATTAATTCATTCATTTATTCGTTCTGAATTCACAAATATGGTGAATTTAGTTACGTCACCAATATTGGGCACAAGATACCCGTTGTGCCATCAAGTTGTTTAAAGATGGCGGAAAACTTAGGATATTGTGTTATAGCTTTTTTTCACAAAGCAGTTTATTAGTCCAATAAATCCCATTGTTAATGATAGGGACTATCGCCTTTCACTGCCGTCGAATGTTATTGTGGTTCTCCTCACTTATCAGAATAGCTGTTTGTTATTTAAGTTTTTATTTCAGTTTGAATTTCGTATTTTTTTTATTTTTATTTAGGCCCTTTTATACTTAACTTTTTCTAGTTCCGTTTGTTCTTTGTTTATGTCGCATTGCTATTAAATCACATATTAGGCAGTTTGGTGTTGACTGTTTTATACCTGTTTTTATATCTATCTATATATATATATATATAGTCATATGTATATATATATAATAGTATACATAGTATATATAGAGTACTATATAAATATATATAGATGTATTATATAATATATATAAATAAATATATATATATATATCTATATATTGTATATATTTATAATATATTATAATATATAAATCTATATATATATATATATTTATAAGGCGCTTGTTATTGGCTTACTACTCCTTGTTTTTTCCATTAGGATGTTGGAAAAATAAAAAAAATTAATTCTCTAATTTCCATTGATAAAATAATTCTGTACTCGTATTTATACTTTTTGCAAGCTTTTCATTTTTTTGTGAGGCAAATAAATAAATAATTAGAGAATATTATTTTTTTGGGGGTGGGGTGACTAAAGCATTTCCTTCTTTTCTCGTAAATTAACAGATTAACACGATAAATCGTACATCAGTCTCCGTTTTCTATTGGTTCCAAAATGATTTAGATTCACGTCAGTACTTCTCCGTTTTTTCCTTCACTTCTTTGTGATGGGAAAATATGTCTATAATTAAAGGATATTGCATTCCTCTTGCTAGACATTACCTCAGTTTCTCGTAAATTAACTATATAATTAGCATAATAAATCGTAAATTGATAAATTAACATAATAATTCGTATATAATTCACGTTTACTATAAGTCCATAATTATGTTCGATACGTGTCGGTACTTCTTACTTTCTCAAAGATTGTTATGCATCAGTTTCTTCGCCCAAGTAATATTAATTCGAAATTCCCTTCTTTTATTTATAAGTGAAAGTGACACGTTAAATAGTGCTACTTCAACCCCCACTCCCCTCCCCCCGCCACCCAGTCGCGTTTAACGAGTTGGTCGATGAGTCTAATGATTATACACTCGAGATAACAGGGAATGGGAGACAGTGACGTCACGATGACGTCACAGTGACGTCATGATCCAGTTGTTCCAAGACTAACGAAAGACCAGGATCGAAAGTGGAAAAATTCGAAACTTCCAACACTTTAAAAAACAAGAGGGGGGAAGGGGTTAGTAGGGGGTAGGGGTGAGGGTTGGGTTGGGGTAGGGGGTGTCCTAAAATGAGCAAGGTCACACGCTTCTTACTCAAGTGCTTCTTGCTAAAGCAGGTTTCTGGAAATGGGTGGATGTAAGATTGTGCTGCATAGTACTACGTATATAAGAGTAGGCTGACTTGCATGTTGCTATTATACAAAGAGAAAGAACCTTAATTTCAATAAACACATAGAAGATGGGTTAAAATGGGAGGGGACACACATAGAAAATGGGTTAAAAAAAAAAGGGGGTCGCTCACACATAGAAAATGGGTTAACAAAGGGGTGGCTCACACATAGAAAATGGGTGGCTCAGAGATGGTCTGGTCGTGTGTAGAAAACGGAGGACAATAGACATCGTCAGCAAGAATAAGTAGGAATGAAAACAGGAAATTGAAGAAAGATAAATATGAGGATTTGACGAGTTACAGGAAAGGAAGGGTCTTCATATCCAAGGGACCCTGTAAATATAAGGTAACCGGATGCCTTGCCAATAAGCGATCTGTTTAGGCATAGGAATTAGCCAATGTCGTGGAAGTTTTTTGCACATAGGATTCATCCCCGATTCAATTAAAAAACTGAGGCTTAGTAGTGACAAGTGTCTCCATGTTAGGAGGTCGTTGTGACTGGTTTATTTTAATGACGAGAGAGAGAGAGAGAGAGAGAGAGAGAGAGAGAGAGAGAGAAGAGCTCCTCGCCATAGCTCCAGATCTCATTAACCTCTCTAAAAGCCATTCACCTCTCTCTCTGATTGTTGACACTTTCCAGAATTGCATTCTGCTGGACTTCTAAGTTGGTTATTATTATTATTGTTATTATTATTAGTAGTAGTATTAGTAGTAGTAGTAGTAGTGGTTGTTGTTGAACTTAAGTTGCCTATTCACCTACTTGGTGAATTTTAATAGTTTACACTCTCCAAAATTGCATTCTACTGTACTTATAACGTGGTGTATTATTATTATTATTCTTATTATTATTATTATTATTATGTGCTCTATCACAGTCTTCCAATTCGACTGGGTGGTATTTATAGTGTGGGGTTCCGGGTTGCATCCTGCCTCCTTAGGAGTCCATCACTTTTCTTACTATGTTGTGTCCGTTTCTAGGAGCACACTCTTCTGCATTAGACCTGGAGCCTACTTCAGCGTCTAGTTTTTCTAGATTCCTTTTCAGGGTTCTGGGATCGTGCCTAGTGTTCCTATGATTATGGGTACGATTTCCACTGGTATATCCCATATCCATTCTTTATTTCTATTTTCAGATCTTGATACTTATCCATTTTTTCCCATCTCTTTCTATTCAACTCTGGTGTCCCATGGTATTGCGACATCAATGAGTGATACTTTCATCTTGACTTTGTCAATCAACGTCACGTCTGGTCTGTTTGCACGTATCACCCTATCCGTTCTGATACATAGTCCCAGAGGATCTTTGCCTGATCGTTTTCTATCACTCCTTCAGGTTGGTGCTCGTACCACTTATTACTGCAAGGTAGCTGATGTTTCTTGCACAGGCTCCAGTGGAGGGCTTTTGCCACTGAATCATGCCTCTTTTTGTACTGGTTCTGTGCAAGTGCCGGGCATTCACTTGCTATGTGGTTTATGGTTTCATTTTTCGTATTGCACTTCCTACATATGGGAGAGATGTTATTTCCGTCTATCGTTCTTTGAACATATCTGGTTCTTAGGGCCTGATCTTGTGCCGCTGTTATCATTCCTTCAGTTTCCTTCTTTAGCTCTCCCCTCTGTAGCCATTGCCAATTGTCATCGCTGGCTAGTTCTTTAGTCTGTCTCATGTATTGTCCGTGCATTGGTTTGTTGTGCCAGTCCTCTGTTCTGTCTGTCTTTCTCCTGTCTCTGTATATTTCTGGGTCTTCGTCTACTTTTATTAGTTCTTCTTCCCATGCACTCTTTAGCCACTCGTCTTCACTGGTTTTCAGATATTGCCCCAGTGCTCTGTTTTCGATGTTGACGCAGTCCTCTATACTTAGTAGTTCCTCTCCCTCCTTCCTTTCGTGTTATGTATAGTCTGTCCGTATTTGCTCTTGGGTGTAGTGCTTTGTGTATTGTCATATGTTTCCTGGTTTTTTTTATCTATGCTGGGGAGTTCTGCCTTCGTCCATTCCACTATTCCTGTGCTGTATCTGATTACTGGCACTGCCCATGTGTTTATGGCTTTTATCATATTTCCTCCATTGAGTTTTGACTTGAGTATCGCCTTGAGTCTCTGCATATATTCTTTCCTGATCGTGTCCTTCATCTCTTGGTGTTTTATATCCCCTCCTTCCATTATTCCCAGGTATTTGTATCCTGTCTCATCTATGTGTTTGATGTTGCTCCCATCTGGTAGCTTTATCCCTTCAGTTCTCGTTACTTTGCCTTTTTTGTATGTTGACTAAGGCGCATTTTTCTATTCCAAACTCCATCCTGATGTCCCCAGATACAATCCTTACAGTCTGAATTAGGGTATCTATTTCCTTGATGCTCTTACCATACAGCTTGATGTCGTCCATGAACATCAGATGGTTGATTCTGTTGCCTCTTTTCTTGAGTTGGTACCCGGCATCCATCTTCTGTAGTACTTTTGTCATGGGAATCATGGCTACTACGAAGAGTAGTGGGGACAGTGAGTCGCCCTGGAAGATCCCTCTCCTGATATTAACCTCTGCTAGTCTTATTCCAGAGCTTGTAAGTATTGTATTCCAGTTGCGCATTGTATTTTTGAGGAAGCTGATGGTGTTTTCCTCTGCCCCATATATTTTCAGGCATTCTATTAGCCATGTGTGTATCATGTCGAAGGCTTTCTTATAGTCTATCCATGCCATGCTTAGGTTGGTTTTCCTTCTCCTACTGTCTTCATTACCATTTTGTCTATCAGGAGCTGGTCTTTTGTGCCCCTACATTCCTTCTGCAGCCTTTCTGTTGGTGGGGGATGGTGTTTGTCTCCTCTAGGTAGTTGTATAGCCTTTCACTGATGATACCTGTTAGTAACTTCCACATTATTGGTAGGCAGGTGATAGGCCTGTAGTTACTGGCTATATTTCCCTTACTCTTGTCTTTTTGTACTAAGGATGTTCTTCCTGTGGTCATCCATTTGGGTACATGGTGATTTGAGATACAATGCTGGAGTTGTTCTGCTATTCGTGGGTGTAGAGCCTTGAAGTTTTTGAGCAGTATCCATGGACTTCATCGGATCTGGGGCTTTCCAGTTTGGCATTTTCTTTAGTTGGTGTCTGACTGTGCCTGTCGTGATCTCTGTGAATCTTTGTTTTATTCTCCCTGTTTCTTCTTCCTTGACTTCCTGGAGCCATGTTGCATGTTTGTTGTGTGATACCGGATTGCTCCATATGTTTTCCCAGAGTCTCTTACTTGTTTCGGCTTCAGGAATTTCTGGGTGGTTGTCTCCCTCTTAGTTGGCTGTATTATTATTATTAATTATATTATTATTACTTATTATTATTATTATTATTATATTATTATTATTATTATTATTATTATTCTATATTATTATTATTATTTTCATAGAGGTAGCGGTATTAGTACTTGAGTTTTCCTGATTGATAGTTTACTCGTTGCAAAAATTGCATTCTACATCGCCTCCTAAAACGTTTGTCGTGTCAGTGACAGGTAATGCTCCTTTTTTGATTGACAAGTAACAGGTGGGAGAACCTCGCTGGTCTTAAAATGTCAAAGAGTTGACGTAACAGCGACGCTACAGACAACAGGTTTTGGTTAGGAGGGTTTCATCTCACTATAGACGAACGCTGGTATACTTATTATTATTATTATTATTATTATTATTATTATTATTATTATTATTATTATTATTATTATTATTCAGAAGATGAACACTATTCTTATGCAACAAGCCCAACAAAGAGGACCAGTGACTGGAAATTATTATTATTATCATTTTTCTATCACAGTCCTCCAATTCGACTGGGTGGCATTTGTAGTGTGGGGTTCCGGGTTGCATCCTGCCTCCTTAGGAGTCCATCACTTTTCTTACTATGTGCGCCGTTTCTAGGGGCACACTCTTCTGCATGAGTCCTGGAGCTACTTCAGCCTCTAGTTTTTCCAGATTCCTTTTCAGGGTGGATTTGGGATCGTTGCCTAGTGCTCCTATGATTATGGGTACGATTTCCACTGCATATCCCATATCCTTCTTATTTCTATTTTCAGATCTTGATACTATCCATTTTTTCCCTCTCTTTCTCTCAACTCTGGTGTCCCATGGTATTGCGACATCAATGAGTGACTTTCTTCTTGACTTTGTCAATCAACGTCACGTCTGGTCTGTTTGCACGTATCACCCTATCCGTTCTGATACCATAGTCCCAGAGGATCTTTGCCTGATCGTTTTCTAGTTGTTATTATTATTATTATTATTATTATTATTATTATTATTATTATTATTATTATTATTAATTATTATTATTATTATTATTCAGAAAATGAACCATATTCTTATAGAACAAGCCCAACAAAAAGGGCCATTGACTTGAAATTATTATTATTATTATTATTATTATTATTATTATTATTATTATTATTATTATTATTATTATTATTATTCAGAAGATGAACCCTATTCTTACGGAGCAAAGAGGCCACTGACTTGAAATTCAAGCTTCCAAAGAATATGGTGTTCATTGTTAGAATGAAGTACCAGAAGGTAAAGGGAAATCAAAAAATAAAGATCACTTATTAAAAACGAAATAACACATTAACAAATTAATAACTAAATAGATGAAAATGTAAAATGGTTTCAAGGACAAATGTGTATCCGTGTACATTTTCTGTTTGTAATTTGTTATATCTACAGAGTCCGCGAGTGATAAATTCCCCGTTGAGATCTGTCGGCTTCTGCCGACCCTCTCTTATGTTACCGAGATTTTTGACGGGATGGGTGCACCACGATTAACATAATGTAACCAAAATGTAACATATATAGAGATTTTCATTTTAATGACAACGAGGTGTTTCTTGACAAACATCCTATTGTATGTAATATGTTTTTCATACGAGGATATTTTTTGGACAAAGAAATAAAATAGATGACAGACACACACACAGGTGAACGCGTTAGTTTCTTCTATAATAAATATTAAAACAGCTGACATACACACAGACATACACAGGTGAACGCGTTAGTTTCTTCTTGATTAATAGATATTAAAAAAGCTGACAGACAGACAGACATGCACAGGTGAACGCGTACTGTTCTTCCTGGTGAATAAATATGATCTTAAACATTATCTAATGAAGAAGAAAATATTATCAGATTTCGACAGTAAAATAATATTTTCGACCATATCCCAAAATCGAAATGAAAACAATTTTTCTGGTATGGAAAATATTTGTAACAGAAACGTTTTTTCTGATTATTAGAAATATTATAAACGTGGAAAATGTATTTTCAATGCATTTAATTTATATAAGAGCGAATATTTTCTTGACAATTCAAAACTTGTAAGGGTATTAAAACTAATCTTGTGCATAGCTAAGTCATCGTAAAAGTTTCCTACTGTAAGTCGCTGTATAATAGTTTACCAAATGATTTTTAAAATGAATTGACATAGCTTAAGCAGTAAGGCTACCATACTAATAATGAATAAAATTCATGACAGTCCAAAACTTGTAAGGGTATTAAAACTACCCTTGTGCATAGCTAAGTAATCATAAGTGTATTCTAACGTAAACCCCTGTATAATAGTTTTACCAAATTACTTATTAAAAGAATCGACAGTTTAAGTAGTAAGGCTACCTTACTGATAATGAATAAATCTACACTGAACTGGGCCTCATTAGCGATCTATCAGATCACGAATTGAATAAAGAATGGTCCAATGTGAAACTAAGCATTTTATAGACCTTTTTAAAGCAATGTGTCACTCGAAGCGTATGACCACACGTAGGAGACTGGATGAATACAGGTTGATAATACAAAGTATTACTTATAAAAATATATAGAACACGACTCTTGATCCAAAAAGTTAGTTATCCCCCAAAAAACTAAAAGGATGTTAAGTCTTAGACATTCAAGAAAAATGAAAGACATGACTACCCAAAAACGGTGATGTAAGATATAGTTATTTGTCTAATATATACAATATCTTGCAGGGACAAGGATCTCACTTCGTGGACAGAAAGAGGTCCTATAGGAAACCCTCCAAAAATCAGTGCTGATTACGATGACCGTTGCATCTTTGAAGAAAAAGATATTCAATTTTATATGAAGAATGTCTCATCTTTAAACAGAAACCTGTTGAATTTTGAAATCTGTTTTCATTTACGTGAAATTTATTGAGGCGTGGGAAAACAGCGCCCCTCTTTCTGTAAAAAAAAATATCACATCTGTAAAATATTTAAGACTATAAATAAAAAAAAAAAAAAAAAACAAAAAAAAAAACATTATTTCAGTCAAAAGAACCAGTTTCCGACGGGACCCTAAATGGGGTGAACATTGCGAAGATGAGAAAAGTAGGGCATTAGTTGCCAAGAGGAATATAACAGCAGCGTTATGTAACAGTGAAAGGAGATCGGTAACGCTGCTGTTGTGAAGAAATTGTGACGAAAGATTGGCGAATTGATGAGGTCCCGCAAGGTGTGTTATGGGGACCTGTGCTATCTCGTTTGGGGAAATTGTCCTTAACTGGAATCACTCCGAGTTTCAACGGCATTTAACTTTACCTGTCAGTCGGTGCATACGAAAGTGGCATCAGTCACCCTCTGCTGTCAATTAGCTACTGAGATGAGAGGTTCGTCAGGTGTGGATGCCCACCACAGCATCCAGAAGTCTTTTCTTCTCATTTTTCTTTTGGTCGAAAGTAAAACCTGACATTTCTCAAACCTTCTCACGTATCCGCAAGTCGACGTGAAGCGCAGTAAACCAAAACAGACGAGAATTGATTGACAATGACGTCAATAAAGAAATCACGGCAGAAGGCTTCCGCCATCTTGTTATCTTACAGAGATTTCAGAAATGCTTGTGCCTCTTATAGCGAGTTATGTCTCCAGCATCATTCTGTTCCATTTAGGGAGAATTGATATCGAATTGCCCTCAATATATACTCTGCAGCTTTCATTTCCTTTAGCGTAAAATTTCAAATGCCTTTTGATGAAGACAAAACTCCCAGAGTCCAACTTTCCTATTTCTGTACTGTTGAGCACATTTTCAGTTAATTCTGACTTTAGTTCATTATATTCATAGCAAGTCTTCTTGTTTCAGATTGGCCTTAGTCTCAATACTGTCCCCAATTTATTTATTTATTTATTTATTTGTTTGTTTATTCATTTATTTATTTATTTATTTATTTATTTATTTATTTATTTATTTACTTTGCTCTCTTCTGGCCTAGTTAGGACAAGGATTCAAGATACAATTGATAAACGTATGAAATAAGTTACAAGGAGTTACAAGGATTAGGATGTCTCAAAGACTTGTTAGTCCATCCTAAGAGGAGACATCGTGTGCTCACTTATCTGTAGGAGCAGGTTTTACTGTACATTCACAATATCCTAATGATTTTGTTTAGCTTTCTTTTCAACTCTTCTTCACTGTTGCTGTTTACAAGTTATGGTGGCAGTTTAAGAGAGAGAGAGAGAGAGAGAGAGAGAGAGAGAGAGAGAGAGAGAGAGAGAGAGATGGGTTTAAATTTTTTCCCTAACTCTGAAATAAAAAAGCATTTTACAATAATTAAAGATAAAATTGATAAACAGATATAAATAAGATGAGTAGATGTAAATTAAAGAAAAAAGCCAGTGCCTTTCAATTAGAGAGAGACAAAAACAGAGACAGAGAGAGAAGGGGGTTTAAATTTGAACCCTGACTAAAGTAAAAAAAAAAAAAATACGTATTACAATCATTAGAGATAAAATTGCTAATCGGAACAGATATGAAATAAGTTGAGAGAGAAGAGAGAGAGAGAGAGATGAAAGAGAAGAGAAAAGAGGAGAGAGAGAGGGAAGAGGAGGTTTTAAATTTGTTCCCCTGACTGAACTAAAAAAAAAAAAAAGAATTTACATTTAGCTGTAAAAAGTGATCCAGGCTAGTTGGGGGCCAACCGGTTACTTTACAACGCAGAGTCCTATAAATATTTCAAGACAGGTTACAAAAAGCTGACACTCATAAATAATTGGGACTATTCCGTGCGTAAGAGTGCGTATTCGCTTATTCCCATATGCGTAAAAAGTGCTCAGTAGAACGTTAAGTTATACGGGGTATAGGTCTCTCAATCGTGTATGTGGTTTATATCTTATATATATGTATATATATATATATTATATAATAGTATATATATATATATATTAGGATAAAAAATAATATATATGTATATATGTATATATACATATATATATACAAGGCAAATATATATATATATTATATATATATATAATATATATATAATATATTGTATATATATATATATGTATCATATATATATATATCATATATATATATATATATATAATATTATATACACCCAGTCTCAACGGATAGATTTGTCAAAGACATAACAGGAAAAGTAAATATATCCAATCGTAAACAAAGTTTATAAAAATCAATATATACAGTAACAAAAAAAAAAAAAAAAATTCAACAGTTAAGGAAAATGTACTTCGAGAATGAAAACAGACGAACTGAAAAACGTCAATAACTTCAATGAAGAAAACGGAGAATGTAAAATAATTAGATCATTCTTTCTCATTAGCGGTAAGAAAGTTTCTTCCTAAGCGCCATTTGTCGCCGTCTCTTTAGTAAACAGAATCAGAATGTCGCCGAAAGTGACGGTGTTTTAGACGGGAAAAGGTTGTTTAGGAGGGGGGGGGGGGGGGGGGCCGGGGGGGGGGGGGGGGGGCGGATAGATGGAAAGGCGGGACCAATTCTTAAAAGGTCACAGGACGTCTTTAAAGGGATTCGTTCTGTTTTTCTATAGTTGAAACTAAAGGTATGAGCAAGGCCTTGGGTATGAGGGAACTGGAAAACCAATGTAGCGTTTTGAAACGAATGATGAAGTCATCAGGCCCATTTAGGTTTTGTAAGTTCACGGATAAATGTCCCAGTGTCATTAGTAAGGCAGGATCCGACCTTCAGCTTACTCGTTGCACGTGCTAAAATCTACGGTCAAGTAACCCGTTGTTTCACCAGCGCAAATTAAAATGAATATACTATATTTTATATTAGAAATAATTGTTCTGTACCATTTAATATGCATATTATTCATTTTTTTATTTATTTTTACTCTAATAGATAGATCATAAATATCCATAATAGATAGATCATAAATATCCAATCCTAAAAATCCTGTATCTTTAATTCAACACGAAACACCCTTTTCAGGCCTTTTTAGGCTTTTCCATAGGGCTTTCCTAACCACTTCCCCCCCCCACTCCTCCTCCTCCCCCACTAACAACAACAACAACAACAACAGCAAAGTAGTTAGTAGGCTTGCTCCCCGAGAAAGCGAAAATAATAACAATGATAATTTAATAAAAATCCACAATTATATAGTAAACTTTAGTACTATGTAAAAGCTAAGAGTTTTTGTCTTTTTGCATAGTAATGCAGTTTACTGTATTTTTGTGGAGTTTTAATACAAGAACTGTTTTTCACGAGATTGTGAATTTCTTAGCAATAATGATAATATCTTTAAAAAAAGGATTCTCTACGAGGCAAAATTCATTGAAAAGAATGAAACTCCGTGGTTACCATCAAGCTTAAAATTGGGCCTTCTCAACTTGGCGTCAGGCTTACAGAGTGCCATTATTATCAATAATAATAATAAGGAGAGAGAGAGAGAGAGAGAGAGAGAGAGAGAGAGAGAGAGAGAGAGAGAGGGGGGGGTGGAGGGAGGAGCAGACGCCCCTGAACAAGAGGTTTAAGATCCAGTTTGCACTACATTTTGTATGGTATATTCAATTTGACAAATACCACTTTTATTATATTTTTTTTTTTTACATGAATACCCCGATTTGGCGTTTTAATAGCCAACTTGAGTATACAAAAGAAAAGTCAGTAATACGAAAAATATAGAGAAACTTCTAGACAGAATAAACGGAGCTGAAATAGCCATTATATTTTCAATAAAACCTGTATTAATGAAGGTCCTCTTCGTAATAGCCATGATTCCCATGACAAAAGTACTACAGAAGATGGATGCCGGGTACCAACTCAAGAAAAGAGGCAACAGAATCAACCATCTGATGTTCATGGACGACATCAAGCTGTATGGTAAGAGCATCAAGGAAATAGATACCCTAATCCAGACTGTAAGGATTGTATCTGGGGACATCAGGATGGAGTTTGGAATAGAAAAATGCACCTTAGTCAACATACAAAAAGGCAAAGTAACGAGAACTGAAGGGATAAAGCTACCAGATGGGAGCAACATCAAACACATAGATGAGACAGGATACAAATACCTGGGAATAATGGAAGGAGGGGATATAAAACACCAAGAGATGAAAGGGACACGATCAGGAAACAAGAATATATGCAGAGACTCAAGGCGATACTCAAGTCAAAACTCAACGCCGGAAATATGATAAAAGCCATAAACACATGGGCAGTGCCAGTAATCAGATACAGCGCAGGAATAGTCGAATGGACGAAGGCAGAACTCCGCACCCTAGATCAGAAAACCAGGAAACATATGACAATACAAAAAGCACTACACCCAAGAGCAAATACGGACAGACTATACATAACACGAAAGGAAGGAGAGGACTACTAAGTATAGAGGACTGCGTCAACATCGAGAACAGAGCACTGGGGCAATATCTGAAAACCAGTGAAGACGAGTGGCTAAAGAGTGCATGGGAAGAAGGACTAATAAAAGTAGACGAAGACTCAGAAAATATACAGAGACAGGAGAATGACAGACAGAACAGAGGACTGGCACAACAAACCAATGCACGCGACAATACATGAGACAGACTAAAGACTAGCCACGATGACAATTGGAACAATGGCTACAGAGGGGAGAGCTAAAGAAGGAAACTGATGGAATGATAACAGCGGCACAAGATCAGGCCCTAAGAACCAGATATGTTCAAAGAACGATAGACGGAAATAACATCTCTCCCATATGTAGGAAGTGCAATACGAAAAATGAAACCATAAACCACATAGCAAGCGAATGCCTGGCACTTGCACAGAACCAGTACAAAAAGAGGCATGATTCAGTGGCAAAAGCCCTCCACTGGAGCCTGTGCAAGAAACATCAGCTACCTTTGCAGTAATAAGTTGTTCTACGTAGCACCAACCTGCAGGGAGTGATTTAGAAAAACGATCAGGCAAAGATCCTCGGGGACTATGGTATCAGAACAGATAGGGTGATACGTGCCAAATAGACCAGACGTGACGTTGATTGACAAAGTCAAGAAGAAAGTATCACTCATTGATGTCGCAGTACCATGGGACACCAGAGTCGAAGAGAAAGAGAGGGAAAAAATGGATAAGTATCAAGATCTGAAAATAGAAATAAGAAGGATATGGGATATGCCAGTGGAAACCGTACCCATAATCATAGGAGCACTAGGCACAAGGTCCTCTTCGTAATAGCCATGATTCCCATGACAAAAGTACTACAGAAGATGGATGCCGGGTACCAACTCAAGAAAAGAGGCAACAGAATCAACCATCTGATGTTCATGGACGACATCAAGCTGTATGGTAAGAGCATCAAGGAAATAGATACCCTAATCCAGACTGTAAGGATTGTATCTGGGGACATCAGGATGGAGTTTGGAATAGAAAAATGCGCCTTAGTCAACATACAAAAAGGCAAAGTAACGAGAACTGAAGGGATAAAGCTACCAGATGGGAGCAACATCAAACAACATAGATGGAGACGGATACAAATACCTGGGGAATAATGGAAGGAGGGGATATAAAACACCAAGAGATGAAGGACACGATCAGGAAAGAATATATGCAGAGACTCAAGGCGATACTCAAGTCAAAACTCAACGCCGGAAATATGATAAAAGCCATAAACACATGGGCAGTATGCCAGTAATCAGATACAGCGCAGGAATAGTCGAATGGACGAAGGCAGAACTCCGCACCCTAGATCAGAAAACCAGGAAACATATGACAATACAAAAAGCACTACACCCAAGAGCAAATACGGACAGACTATACATAACACGAAAGGAAGGAGGGAGAGGACTACTAAGTATAGAGGGACTGCGTCAACATCGAGAACAGAGCACTGGGTGGGGCAATATCTGAAAACCAGTGAAGACGAGTGGCTAAAGAGTGCATGGGAAGAAGGACTAATAAAAGTAGACGAAGACTCAGAAATATACAGAGACAGGAGAATGACAGACAGAACAGAGGACTGGCACAACAAACCAATGCACGGACAATACATGAGACAGACTAAAGATCTAGCCAGCGATGACACATGGCAATGGCTACAGAGGGAGAGCTAAAGAAGGAAACTGAAGGTAATGAATAACAGCGGCACAAAGATCAGGCCCTAAGAACCAGATATGTTCAAAGAACGATAGACGGAAATAACATCTCTCCCCATATGTAGGAAGTGCAATACGAAAAATGAAACCATAAACCACATAGCAAGCGAATGCCTCCGGCACAAACTTGCACAGAACCAGTACAAAAAGAGGCATGATTCAGTGGCAAAAGCCCTCCACTGGAAGCTGTGCAAGAAACATCAGCTACCTTGCAGTAATAAGTTGTACGAGCACCAACCTGAGGGAGTGATAGAAAACGATCAGGCAAAGATCCTCTGGGACTATGGTATCAGAACAGATAGGGTGATACGTGCAAATAGACCAGACGTGACGTTGATTGACAAAGTCAAGAAGAAAGTATCACTCATTGATGTCGCAGTACCATGGGACACCAGAGTCGAAGAGAAAGAGAGGGAAAAAATGGATAAGTATCAAGATCTGAAAATAGAAATAAGAAGGATATGGGATATGCCAGTGGAAACCGTACCCATAATCATAGGAGCACTAGGCACGATCCCAAGATCCCTGAAAAGGAATCTATAAAAACTAGACGCTGAAGTAGCTCCAGGACCCATGCAGAAGAGTGTGATCCTGGAAACGGCGCACATAGTAAGAAAAGTGATGGACTCCTAAGGAGGCAGGATGCAACCCGGAACCCAACACTATAAATACCACCCAGTCGAATTGGAGGACTGTGATAGAGCAAAATAATAATAATAATAATAATAATAATAATAATTATTATTATTATTATTATTATAATAAAAGATTAAAGGTTTTACAAGACTTCGGATTTCTGGGAACACTACAAAATCGCCAAAGCTTCATAATTAATATGTAAATAAGAAAACGTTTTGCAGTAATATCCATTGAAAGTTCCCCGTAACAAACCCTCCTTGCAGGTACAAAGAAATTTACCCGGTGTACTGTAGGCATTATTTAAGGGTCTTTGCAGCGTCCCTTCGGCCCCTAGCTGCAACCACTTTCGTCCCTTTTACTGTACCTCCTTTCATATTCTCTTTCTTCCATCTTACTTTCCCCTAACACTTGATTCATAGTGCAACTGCTTTAAGGTTATCCTCCTGTTACACATTTCAAACCTTTTACTGTCCATTTCCATTTCAGCGCTGAATGACCTCATAGGTCCCAGTGCTTGGCCTTTGGCTTAAATTCTGTATTCAGTTCAGTTCTACCGCTTACTACAGTTTTGGAATTGGGATTTTTAAGATTTTATTTTATTTATTATTTATTTATTTATTTATTTATTTATTTATTTATTTGTTTATTTATTTTTACATTACAGCAGCTGTATTATAAGTTTGTGGGTTTAAAGTAACCGGCTTGCCGTCCCTTGCAGTAATACAGTACGTCGAGATATTTTACCACTCGCTAATGATAAAATACATAGCTCAAAATTGTATATTTAATAAAATTCACCGTATTGAATATTCCATATTTTTATCCCTCTCCGAACTATACGGTTTTTACATTTATCTTTTTCTATGATGTGATGCAAGTATTATTTAAGAAGTTGATGTAACATTCATATTCTTTATTAAAAATGTACAATTAGCTGTACATTCCTAAATCAAACATACTCTACTTCTTTGTTTTGTGTGTGAGGTTATTAAGAAAGTTGTAAGTCGTCTGTACAAGAATGCATGAACGCTTGAAAGAATATTTAGAAGGAAGTCGATGCATAACTTCTGTATGCCATCTTTCTCTATTATAGTAAATCTACAGATTAGATAGATTGACTGAATGAGTTACTTGCCATGTCGTCGAACCAACGCAGAATGTATGCATCGGAAAGTTTTTTTTTTTTCTTCTTCTTTTTTCAAAACAATGAGTAGTAGTAGTAGTCCGTAATAGGGTGTATCTTTAGGTCCGCACTTTGGGATGTTGAATTCTCGCAGGTTCAATTCAAGGCACGCTCAGACCGGTTAACTAGGTTATAGAAAAAAAAAAAATGATACGGGGATGGGGGCTATCTGACGGTTGGGAGTGAGTGGAGGGTTGGGTACCGTCGGGGTGTGACTATAGACACCATCGCTAAACATTGCTATGAACATCGCATGATTATAGAACTTTGCCAAGAAAGCTTCACTTAACCCGAACTCTCGCTCAGAACGAAAAACAAGTTTAGCAGAACAAACAGAAGTTCCCAAAAATGGGACCCGAACCAGTTTTTTTTTTTTTTTTTTTTTTTTTTTTTTTCACAAATAACTCGAGGAAGGTAGTAGCTTCGAGTGCTAACATTTTTATAGCCTAGCCAAATAAACTTGTGGTGCAAGGAATAATTGTTTAAACCTCAAATTGAGTCTAGCAGGCATCCGTTGAAGGTTAGGTACATTTTTAAGGGGCGTTGGAACTCCCTTGCTTCCACTGACTTCGGAATTGAGTGACACTCAAAAGTATATACGATTTAAGAGTTTTCAGTTTAATGTCGATGGCCTTTCTGTCTTTTGTAGTACTCGAGAAATGGGCAAAATTAGATGTGGTCGAGAGAGAGGTATTTCACACACACACACAACACACACACACACACACACACACACACACTAGGTATATACTATATATCAGTTTCTGTGTATGTTGTATGTGTTTTTGTATGAGTGCTTGTAATAAGCTTTTATCGGATTCTCCCTGATTTGCAGCTTTTATTTTATTTTATTTATTTGTTATTTTTTGTGTGGGTGGAGTGGGAAGGGGTGTAAAATGAAAAAAAAAAAAAAAAAAAAAAACAAAAAAAAAAAAAAAAAAAAAAAAAAAAAAAAAAAAGAATATAAGCTACAAGACTTTAGTTTCGTATACAATTAAATAGGTATCTCATGTTTGACAAGTAAGCTAATCTTAGATCATATATTGAAAGTTCATCCACTGTCATAACAATTAGCATAACTGAAATCAATGATAGGCATACCAATTAACCGAAGCTTCCCCACAAAAAAAAAAAAATAAATAAATAAAAGAAATAAAGCACGAACAGTACAGAATTTAGGTGAAAATTAAATTAGTCTATCATAAAAGCTTTCGATGGTTACGTTTTCTGTAAATAGAGTATATATAGAAAACAATATTTTATATGGTAAACTATTTTGTTATATTAATTCAGCCTGCTTTTTGATCAAGATGAAAATGCACACTCAAAAATATCAATAACTTTAAATTAGTTGAATCCTGATATTTAAAAGAATATAGATTTTTATTTTCTGAAGAATTCTCTCTCTCTCTCTCTCTCTCTCTCTCTCTCTCTCTCTCTCTCTCTCTCTCTCTCTCTCTCTCTCTCTCTCTTATTTCAGAGAAAGGTAATTCCCGTTTCATCTTGTGCATATTATATTTTTACATTTCATGCAATTTTCTTGAAAGTATGGAAGGCAAATAAGACCCTATCAATGGCATTTATATATATGTATATATATAATATATATATATATATAGAATATATTATATTATAATATTATAATATATATATAATTTATAGTTGTATATATACACACACACACACACACACACACACACACATATATATATATATCTATATATATATATATATATATATATATATATATATATATATATGTGTGTGTGTGTGTGTGTGTGTGTGTGTGTGTGTGTGTGTGTGCGCTCTTGCATTGATGGGAATTATATATTTTTTGTCATTCTTACTCCTAAAATGCCAAAGATTTATAGTTTACATTTAAGGAATGTAGGTACTAACCCAGTATGCATCTCACCTTTGTCACATTGTACCGCCATTCATTATTCTCTCTTTCATCTTGCTATCCACTCTCTCCTATCAGTTGTTTCCTGATGCACCTGCGAGGTGTTCCTCCTGTTACACCTTTCAAAAGGAACGCTTCAGTGGCGTGATCGGTATGGTGTTGGCCTGCCGCCTCGGTGGCCGCGAGTTCGATTCTCGGCCATTCCATTGAGGAGTTAGGGATGTGTGATAGAAGTTCACTCTGGACGTGGTTCGGAATTCACGTAAAGCCGTTGGTCCCGTTGCTGAATAACCACTGGTTCCATGCAACGGAAAGACACCAAACAAACAAACAAACAAAGACCTTTCAAATATGCCTGCTCCTGGTTTCCTTTTCACCGGTGAATGACTTCGTAGGTCCCAGTGCTTGGCCTAAACTATATACTCCACCTTTCTCACATACTCCTAGGTGCTATAGTAGATTCACATCACACGTTCATCTGATGTCTAGGCCAGTCCCTTACGACGCTCCTGATTGGCTGTTCATAAGCCAACCACAGGGCTGGAAAAACTCAGTCTCTCTCGAGAGTTCACTTAGGCAGGATGTATGTTCCACCTCTCCTGAGGGATACGTCTTTCAAAAGTATCCCTCAGGAGAGGGGGGACATACATCCTGCCTATGTGAGCTCTCTCGCGAGAGACTGAGAGTTTTTACCAGCCCTGTGATTGGCTTATCAACAGCCAATCAGGAGCGTCGTAAGGGACTGGCCTAGACATCAGATGCATGGGTGATGTGAATCTACTATAGATCCTCAGGTTAGTACTGAGCATGAGTCTACCCTGGATTTTGACAAAGGTGGATACATGCCGGGTTAATACAAGGAATGTATTTGTAAAAAAAAAATAAATAAATAAATAAAATAAAAATAAAAAACTATGAATGCTACTCTTACAGACTTAATTTCAGAATGGCGTAAGAGACTTTTTTCAGTTTCAATCTATCTATAAATGTCAGTAGGGATTTTCAAATCTATATTCTTACTTGGAAAGCGACGTCGATGATTTTTGCCTTCGCGACGCCAGTGAAATGGAAACCAGTCAGTCAGTCAGGCTTATGTGCTAGACGCAGGATTCTATATATTGATCATGTATCAGTAGAGTACATTTGACTTATTTTTTTTTTAGTTTCCCTCCATCTTTTTCGTTTTCAGCTTTCATGACCGTTTGCATGAACCAAACTGGCTTCATATCGGTAACTTTATCCAGAGAAACTCACTTAATCAAACTAATTATTTGTTATTTCTCATTTTATTAATTCAATGCCATTCGTATTATTAGATGAATTATTAATATATGCGTTCAACATTGTCGATCATTGTATTCACACTCATGACCTGATCATTGCTTTTCAGGATAGGTTCGTGTATTCCCATTTTTTAACAAACAATTGCATATCACTTTTTCTAGGAAAGGTCCGATAACGTAAGATATACAATTTTTCTCTCTATTTCTTTATTTATTTGTTTATTTTTATTTGATTTTTTTAAGGACAAGAGGTCGAATTCAGTCAGGTGACTTGATAACGGAGAGATAACATTTTTTATAGAATTATTGCAAGCTGGTCAGGTGATTAATTTATCTCTGCATCAGATATAAACTTCTGATAACTGTTTTAGTTTTCTGTGAGAGAAAACTATTGCGCCGACTTTGCCTGTCCGTCCACACTTTTTCTCTCCGCCTCCAGATCTTAAAAACTGCTGAGGCTAGAGGGCTGCAAATTGGTACGTCGATCACCCACCCTCCAATGATCTAACATACCAAATTCAGTATTCATAGAAAACCCACAAATAATTTAACATATGTACATTTTTATTCCGGCCACCATCTAAATATTAACATTTCAATTTTTTCTTCTATGTTCCTACGTGCTTTGCGTATCACGAGTCCACAATATCTTGACCAAGAAGTAGAATACATAAAAAAGATAATAAACGATCTCGGCTACCCACCTCATTTAATTGATTTATGTTATCATAAAGCTCACAAAAAGTTTTATAGTGTTGCTATTATTGACAAAGAAATGCCCAAAAATGTACTTAGCTTACCTTACTTTCGTGGATTTGAAACCATAAAATCAATATTCAAATCGTTTAATGATCATGTAGTGTTTTCTTATAACAATACCATTTAAGATATGCTAATTAAGAATAGTCCCGTAACAAATAACAACATCATTTACAAAATTCCTTGTAATGACTGCCCATCGTTTTACGTTGGTCAGTCAAGTAAAAATTTATGTGTACGTATTAAGCAGCATATGTATTCAGTTAGAACAGCCCAGACTTCAAATGCACTGTTTATCCATCTGAGTGAAAAATCTCATTGTATTAATTGGGGTGATACCTCTGTAATTGCTAGATCTAAGGTTATGTTTCAAGAAATTTACTGGAATCAGCAATTACTATACAAATCACTAATAAAAACAACCTAAATCTTAGTCTGGGAATGTACCATTTGGACCCGTATATTTGTAAAATGTTTATGAAGGACCATAAAATAAATGAACTACTAATAAATTAGTCCCACATGTATATAGCTATTTCTCTCTCTCTCTCTCACTCTCTCTCTCCAGAATTTCTGGAAATGAAAAAAAGAACAACATACCAGAACAGGAAAGAGACATGGGAAAATCCTTATTATTACCAATATTAAATGAAGGAGAAAACACGCAAACCATCATAGTGATGAATGCGCAGGGTTTTGTTACGAGTAAACCTCAAAAACCTCCCAAAGAAAAATAGAGTATTAAGAAGAAACTAACCCAAATTGAAAAGAAAATTAGATATGAATATAAGTGAAACCTGGTATTCCCAAGAGACTGGGAATGATGATCAAATAAAAGGGTTCCAAACTTATAGATCAGATAGGAAAAATAGGAATCAAGGGGGAACCGCAATATATGGGAAAGACAAAAAACAAGGAAAAATATATGAGAAATATAGTAACTCAGAATGTGAACTAATAGCAGTAGAATTTTAATCTGAAAAATTAATGAACATAGTAATATAGACCTCCTAATATACTAAAGAGGTTTGACTTAATAATAGAAAAAATGGATGATATATGTAGAAATCACAAGGACTGGACTATTCTCCTATCTGGAGACTTCAACTTTCCTTTCGTTGACTGGAAAGAACGAATAGGGGATTGTGGTGTACTTATACATAGAAAAAAAGAGAGTAATAGTAGTGCAGAAGATAAGAGGCATTCGAAAGCTATTAGATATGCTACTAGAATACAACATTCAACAAATAAATCACCTGCCAACAAGAAAGGATACTTTACACCTAGTATTTGTGAACGAGGTGAATTATGTTAAAGAAATAATAGTTTTATAATGCAGTATTTCAGACCATAATGTCATAGAATTAACAATCCATTCCAAGCAAGTGAAAACAGAGATAAGCGAAGAAATGAAAAAGTGGGAAGGATATGGAAAATACAACTTCTATAGTAAAAATATAAAATGGTCAGAAATAAATGAAGAATTAAACAAAGATTGGATAACATTTTCGTAAGTGATGATAAGGGTAAATACGGAGATATTATACGAAATATTAGAGAAAATAGTGGATAAATATATACCGAAGAAGAAAAGTAAACATCAGTCATGCATTACCAAGAGTCAGAAGGATCTTGTTCCAGAAAATCAGAAAGTGGAAAAAAAGGTCTTGCAAAAGAAAAAAATGCATGGAAAGTTATAGAACTAAAAAGTAAGATAGAAAATGCAGAAACAAAAGTTATACAATCAAAAGAAAATGAAAACGGGACTTGGAAGAAAAAACCCTAATAATATCAAGCAAAACCCTAAACTATTATACTCATACGCGAAAAAGATGAATAAAAGAAGAATAGAAATAGGCCCTCTAAGAATTGAAGGGAGATTAACGAATGAAAAAAAGGAAATTTGCAACATATTGGCAGAACGATATAAGAGAGAATTCACCCCTAGAATAGATAATGAAGACAATGATATAGAAGTAAGGGACGAAAATAGTGAATATTTAGCTGACATAGATATTAATGAAGCTGATATTGTGCTGGCTATTAATTAGATTAAAAATGGAGCTGCAGCAGGGCCTGATGGAGTTCCTGCTATTTTGTTAAAGAAAGTAGTTCATTCTACCGCAAAGCCACTTGCAATATTATTAAGACAAAGTGTAAATACAGGCAAGATTTATGATGAGCACAAATTAGCATATATTACCCCTACTTTCAAAAGTGGATCAAGACTAGAGGCAAGTAATTATAGGCTGTGAGTCTAGCATCACATATTATGAAAGTGTATGAAAGGGTAATGAAGAAAAATGTTATGAAACATTTAATAAAAAATAATTTGTTTAATGTAGGACAACATGGTTTCGTACCCGGAAAAAGTACACAAACCCAACTGTTAGTCAACTGTGAGAACATAATCAAAAATAGGAAAAGCGGAATTGAAACAGATGTGGTTTATCTAGACTTTGCAAAAGCTTTTGACAAGGTAGACCATAATATATTAGCGAAGAAAATTAGAAAACACAATATCTTGGATAAAGTAGGAAGATGGTTAAAAGAATTTTTACACAACAGAAAACAGATAGTTATTGCAAAACGATGAGAAATCGGATGAAGCAAGGTAATATCCGGTGTGCCACAAGATACGGTGTTAGCTGCAATACTGTTTGTTATTATGATTGAAGACATAGACAGTAATGTTAAGGATTTGGTAGTGAGTAGTTTCGCTGATGACACAAGAATAAGAAGAGAAATTACTTGTGATGAAGATAGGAACGCTCTACAAAGAGACCTTAACAGAGTATATGATTGGGCAGAGGTAAATAGGATGGTATTTAACTCTGATAAATTTGAATCAATAAATTATGGAGACAGAGAAAGAAAGCTATATGCATATAGGGGACCTAATAATGAGACAATCACAAATAAGGAAGCAGTTAAAGACCTTGGTGTGATGATGAATAGGAACATGTTATGCAATGATCAAATAGCAATTATATTGGCAAAATGTAAAGCAAAAATGGAAATGTTGTTATGGCACTTCAAAACAAGAAAAGCTGAACACATGATTATGCTTTATAAAACATATGTTCGTAGTCCACTTGAATATTGCAATATGATATGGTACCCACACTATCAAAAGGATACTGCACAAATAGAGAGTTTACAAAGGTCCTTTACAGTTAGAATAGAAGAAGTTAAGGGCCTTGACTACTGGGAAAGACTACAATCCTTAAAATTATATAGTCTAGAAAGGAGAAAGAGAACGCTACATGATAATTCAGGCATGGAAACGATAGAGGAATAGCAGAAAACATCATGGAATAAAAATATCAGAAGAGCAAGCAGAGGTAGATTAATAGTGCCCTAAACTATACCAGGAAAAAATAAGGAAAGCACACAGGGTCATTAATCCACTACGCACCAGCATCGATAATGCAGCGTCTATTCAATGCGTGCCAGCTCATCTGAGGAATATATCAGGAGGGTTGAAGCGTAGATGTGTTTAAGAATAAGCTCGACAAATATCTAAACTGCATCCCAGACCATCCAAGATTGGAAGATGCAAAATATACCGGAAGATGTACTAGCAACTCTCTGGTAGACATTAGAGGTGCCTCACACTGAGGGACCTGGGGCACCCGAACAAAATGTAAGGTCTGTAAGGTAAGGTCTCTCTCTCTCTCTCTCTCTTGCTCGATATTCTCTCTCCCTCTCTGTGCCATATGAATGGCAAAAGGAGAGACACCCGGTTCTTCTGTCGCAACTGCAAAATAGCTCTTTGCAGGTTCGGGAAGTGTGACCGCAAGTACCACTCTGCGGTCATTTATTGGAGTGCGCCTACCCTAGGGACAACGGAGGGCGCAGAGGGCCGCCGAAGGGCGCGGCCCATCAGCAGTAAGGGCGCGCGTCTCCTTCCTCCACTTGTACCTTGTCATGTCGAGAGGAAAAAATGCAAGACTCCTCTCTCTCTTGCTCGATATATTTATATTTTTTTTCGTTTTTTCATTAATAATTTTTTTGGGAACATTTTTGTAAATTTCATGATAATAAGTTGTATATGCCTCTTTTTTTTTTTTTTTTTTTTTTTTTTTTTTTTTTTCAAAATGTACTGTCTTCTGTTGAGCGCGTGTGTATCCTCCAAGGTGTGGCTGCCCTCAGGCGTTCCCTCGTTTCTGTAGAGTGAAATGGACCTTATTGCTATTCTTGTAGTGTCAGTTTGGATATTAAGCCACCTACCTTGGACTATGTTTTTCCTCTGTAAGATCAGTTGTGCCTGAGTAAAGGGTCGAACGTCGATAGCCGAAAGTAATTGGCTATCTCTCTTTTCACCTTTATATATATATATATATATATATATATATATATATATATATATATATATATATATATATATATATATATATATATATACTGGCATCACTGTGGATATCTTCAAAAATAATATTGATATTAGTTACTAACACTGCCATCTATTTTCAGATACTTCTGGAATATACATTGACCATCACTGTATCCTGGATCGAAGGTTAGAATCGACGCATGGGCTATCGCTTGATATGATATCGTTCAAGACGAGAACATGAACGGGACAAGTAGCTCTTTGTGAAATAATAACTTAAAATTATTTCATTTTATATTTTTTTTGCATCGGTTGCTGGGCAGAAGACCCAATGCATATGTGAGGCCAATTATATCTAATCAAGTTAATCTAATCTAAGTTGCATAGTCTTAATATGTTTTTTTTATTCGTTTTATAATCAGTGCTTGATGACATCGATATTAATAGACTGGATTGTGGTAAAGAAAGAATTCAAAGAATTTGGAGAAGGGGTTCGAATGTTGAATTTGTATGTGGGCATTCAGTGCTTAAAAGAAAGTATGAGAGAGAGAGAGAGAGAGAGAGAGAGAGAGAGAGAGAGAGAGAGAGAGAGAGAGATGGAATGCCATGCTTATCAGGTAAGCATTAAGTGCTTTTTTTTTTTTAGACGTTTTGATGAACTTCCAAAAAGAGTCAACTTTAGATACAACTTCGTGTGAAGGCATTCCTAGAAGGACTGGAACCAGATGGAGACTATATTTTAATTATTTTGTTTTTTATTTCCATCAATTTTTTCCGATCTAGGATGTCATAAATGTTATTAAGGATTCCATGAAACCCAACATAGGACGTAGACATCTTATTCAAATCTTAACCTCTCGCCGTATGAAAATCTTCCTAGACTTTGTAATCAGTTGATTAATAATCATTTTCATAATATTCATGACCGAGGGAGTGTCCAAAATCAATTTGGCCAATTTCTATTTAAACTGAAATTTTTAGAAGTCGCAATAGTTGTGTTTATTTCGAAGGTTTTGCGTTTAATGTGCAGCAGAAAAGTAGAAACTTTATAGACCGGATTTAGGATAAGTATGTAATACGTTTGTATAATTAAGATACAAGTTAGTAATGCATTGCATCTTCGTTTGACCTTCAGAAGCAGCCTCCCAGAAGATGTCTGACAGTAGCTACTTCAGAAGTTCAAGCTAAGATAGAAGAAGTGCATTATTTCTCTAATACAATTCTCCTCGTATTTTAATCATTTACTTATTTATTTATTTATTTATTTATTTATTTATTTATTTATTTATTTATTTATTTATTTATTTATTATTTATTTATTTATTTATTTATTTATTTATTTATTTATTTATCTGTTTCTGTAAATTCTTTTGAATGAACACCATATTCTTTGGAACGCTTGAATTTCAAGACAGTGGCCCCTTTGGTGGGCTTGTTCCGTATGAATAGGGTTCATCTTCTAAATAACAACAACATTATCATTATCATTATTATTATTATTATTATGATTATTATCATTATTATTATTATTATTTCATTATTATTATTTTATTATTATTATTATTATTATTATTATTATTATTATTATTATTATTATTATTATTAATATTTGGGCCAAAATAAATCCACAGTAGTATGCTGTTTGATTATGTATTTAAAATATATTAAAATCTTATTTTAAGTAACAAAATCAAACAGGCATACTGCTGTGGATTTACTTTCCCATTTTCTTGACTCATGTAATGATGTTTTTTTATGTAGATTATTATATTATTATATTATATTATTATTATTATTATTATTATTATTATTATTTTATATATATATATATATATATATATATATTTTTTTTTTTTTTTTTTTTTAGTAGTAGTGGTAATAGTAGTAGTGAAACTAAATAAACAGGAAGAGGTCAAAATCATGTTACTGAATCGTAAAGTGAATTATAAAGTAATCAGGAAAACAATAGCAAAATCAATTTTACACACACACACACACACACACACACGCACACACACACACACACACACGCACACACACACACACACACACACACACACTCACACTCACACCAACTTACCTCTATTAAGTATTTTCATGAATCATCTCACTTAGGTCAAATGAAAGTCGTATATACGTGGCTCAAACATGTATTTATTATCTCAAAGCTGACGTGTCTTTGTGGGCTTGCTTTTTGTTTGTTTGTGATAAACTGATATACTCTTATCTGTTGTCCATGACTGTGCAATAAAGTAATGCCTTCGTAAGTAATAAATGATCATATTTTTGGACCGGCCATCATTCATCAGATAAGAATTTTATCACTTGTAACTGAACGATCTTCTCCAAAGAGAAAACAGTTTCTCTCTGAAACAACTTTTCCAAAGAGAAAACAAGTTCTTTCTGAACGATCTTCTCCTAAAAGAAAAAAAGTTCTTTCTGAAGCAACTCCTCCAAAGAGAAAACAATTCTCTCTGAACCAACTTCTCCAAAGAGAAAACAATTTCTCTCTGAACCAACTTCTGCGAAAAGAAAACAAGTTCTCTATCTATTAACCAACTTCTCCAAAGAGAAATTTCTCTCTGAACAAACTTCTCCGAAAAGAAAAAAAGTTCTCTCTTAATCAACTTTTCCAAAGAGATAAAAATTACTCTGAACCAACTTCTCCAAAGAGAAAACAATTTCTCTCTGAACAAACTTCTCTGAAAAGAAAAGTTTCTCTCTAAACCAACTTCTCCAAAGAGAAAACAAGTCCTTTCTGAACCAACTTCTCAAAAAAAAAAAAAATCTCTGAGGCCAACTTCTCCAAAAAGAAAGAAAAAATCTCTCTCAACCAACTTCTCCAAAGAGAAAAATATTCTCTCTGAACCATCTTCTCCTAAAAGAAAACTTTCTTTTTGAACCAACTTCTCCTAAAAGAAAACACGTTCTCTCTGGAGCAACTTCTTCAAAGAGAAAGCAAGTTCTCTCTTAATCAACTTCTCCAAAGAGATAAAAATTACTCTGAAGCTACTTCTCCAAAGAGGAAACAATTTCTTTCTGAACCATCTTCTCCAAAGAGATAATATCACTCTGAGCCAACTTCTCAAAGAGAAAACAATTTCTCTGAACCAACTTCTCCTAAAAGAAAACAATTTCTCTCTGAACCAACTTCTCCAAATAGGAACAATTTCTCTCTGAGCCAACTTCTCCAAGGATAGTTACGAATTAGAAGCGACAAAAACTAATATTCACAGCGTTATTTTCGGAGAAAGTTAGTTTACCGATGAATCAAGTAACTTTCCCCAAGTAGAAAATTAAGACTTTTTATATTCGTTATTAAGATCTTAATAATTACCGTTTTTTTTATGAAGGAATCAGCGAGATTCCTTAACAAAATCAGTCTTTAGCTTTAAACAATTGCTTTGTGTGTCCAGAACTTCATACCCTTAGCTCTGCAACCCCTTTTTGGCCTTTTACTTTACCTCCATTCTCGCATCCTTTCTTCATCTTGGTGTCCAGCTCCTCTAACTGTTTCTACATATATCCTTGTACTTGGCTTCCTTTATTTTCTGGAGCTGTGTATCTCCATCTCATTTTTTTTAATGAACGCCAAAATCTTTGGAAGCTCGAATTCCAAGTCAATGGCCCCTTTGATGGGCTTGTTCCATATGAATATGGTTCTCCATCTTCTGAATAATGATGATAATAATACTGTTCTGGAGAGATTGTCTTCTCGAAGTTTCCAGTGAAGAAGAAAGCAAATTCCTCCACAAGTTGACGATAAGACAACATGCTCTGTGAAAAAAAAGAAGTGTTTTGAATGATACATCTTACATACACATTTCTACCCATTTGTCCCCAGAGGTACAGAATTCCTCCTTATTTTAAAGTTCACGCTTTTATTATTATTATTATTATTATCGTACAATGCTAAAAATGACTAGGAGAAACTTTCGGATACTGCTCCCCTGAAGAGGGTTACGGAGCAGTATCCGAGAGTCTCTTTTAATTGTCAATAATACAGGTTTTATTGAAAATAAGGGTTATTTCAGCCGCGTTTATTTTGTATAGAAGTTTCGATATTCTTCTTATTACTGACTTTTCTACTGTAATAAGAAGACTAGAGAAACTTCTATACAAAATAAACGCGGCTGAAATAGTCATTATATTTTCAATAAAACCTATATTGATGAAGGTCTTCTTCCAGCATTGAATACATACTATAATAATAATAATAATAATAATAATAATTAATAATAATAATAATAATAATAATAATATGTATTTTGGTAGAAGACCCTCTTTTAGGCAAATACTGTTAAAAAGAATGGCAGAATTAAGCGAGTTGATTTTATATATTTTTTTGTTTTTTCTATTTTCCTTACAATTCGCTTCTCAGGCTCAGCGATGTTTCTGAGTAACTGACCAATATTCATATTGGGAATTTTCAAAAATCATAAATGCTGAGGGTAATCTTTTATTGGAACAGGATATCAGGTCCAGGTCAAGCAGGGGTCGTCGTCAGTGCTGGTATTATTCCGTAGGCGTAGTTCAGTTCGGGGCCGGGTTCGTCTTCAGTTTAAGGGCTGGTATTGGTGCTGGTATAGCTGGTATATCTGGTATTACGTAACGTTTCGACCTTCTCGCAGGTCATCCTCGGACGAGTCGTTTGAAGAGACTGTAGCAAGAAAGTCTGTGGGGTCGGGTATTATAGCGGCTCGGACCTAGAGTTGCATTCTCATTGGTCGGGCCGGTCTTGGGACGAAGTCGTGGATCTCGCCTTGAAGGTCTCGGGGATTCTCTCGTGCGAGCGCCACAGTAGTGTGCCTGCTACGGACGGAATTCCTGTCGTTCATCCCAAGGCACACTACTGTGGCGCTCGCACGAGAGAATCCCCGAGACCTTCAAGGCGAGATCCACGACTTCGTCCAAGACCGGCCCGACCAATGAGAATGCAACTCTAGGTCCGAGCCGCTATAAAATACCGCCCCACAGACTTTCTTGCTACAGTCTCTTCAAACGACTCGTCCGAGGATGACCTGCGAGAAGGTCGAAACGTTACGTAATACCAGATATACCAGCTATACCAGCACCAATACCAGCCCTTAAACTGAAGACGAACCCGGCCCCGAACTGAACTACGCCTACGGAATAATACCAGCACTGACGACGACCCCTGCTTGACCTGGACCTGATATCCTGTTCCAATAAAAGATTACCCTCAGCATTTATGATTTTTGAAAATTCCCAATATGAATATTGGTCAGTTACTCAGAAACATCGCTGAGCCTGAGAAGCGAATTGTAAGGCGAAAATAGAAAAAACATATATAAAATCAAACTCGCTTAATTCTGCCATTCTTTTTAACAACAATAATAATAATAATAATAATAATAATAATAATAATAAAAATAATAATAATAATTAAAAGCCACAGTAGTGTTAAGAATATATTTGAGTGGGACTGAAGAGGGATACGGAACAGTATCCGGAAGTCTCTCCTAGTAATTTTTAACTTCGTACAAAAGTATAATTTTAACACTGCTGTGCCTTTTAATTGTCAAAACCTCGTTACGGAGGTTCCTTAGTTCATTATTATTATTTTTTTGGCTCTATCACAGTCCTCCAATTCGACTGGGTGGTATTTATAGTGTGGGGTTCCGGGTTGCATCCTGCCTCCTTAGGAGTCCATCACTTTTCTTACTATGTGTGCCGGTTTCTAGGATCACACTCTTCTGCATGAGTCCTGGAGCTACTTCAGCCTCTAGTTTTTCTAGATTCCTTTTCAGGGATCTTGGGATCGTGCCTAGTGCTCCTATGATTATGGGTACGATTTCCACTGGCATATCCCATATCCTTCTTATTTCTATTTTCAGATCTTGATACTTATCATTTTTTCCCTCTCTTTCTCTTCAACTGGTGTCCCTCCCCATGGTATTGCGACATCAATGAGTGATACTTTCTTCTTGACTTTGTCAATCAACGTCACGTCTGGTCTGTTTGCACGTATCACCCTATCCGTTCTGATACCATAGTCCCAGAGGATCTTTGCCTGATATTTTCTATCACTCCTTCAGGTTGGTGCTCGTACCACTTATTACTGCAAGGTAGCTGATGTTTCTTGCACAGGCTCCAGTGGTGAGGGCTTTTGCCACTGAATCATGCCTCTTTTTGTACTGGTTCTGTGCAAGTGCCGGACATTCACTTGCTATGTGGTTTATGGTTTCATTTTTCGTATTGCACTTCCTACATATGGGAGAGATGTTATTTCCGTCTATCGTACTTTGAACATATCTGGTTCTTAGGGCCTGATCTTGTGCTGCTGTTATCATTCCTTCAGTTTCCTTCTTGAGCTCTCCCCTCTGTAGCCATTGCCAATTGTCATCGCTGGCTAGTTCTTTAGTCTGTCTCATGTATTGTCCGTGCATTGGTTTGTTGTGCCAGTCCTCTGTTCTTTCTGTCTTTCTCCTATCTCTGTATATTTCTGGGTCTTCGTCTACTTTTATTAGTCCTTCTTCCCATGCACTCTTTAGCCACTCGTCTTCACTGGTTTTCAGATATTGCCCAGTGCTCTGTTTTCGATGTTGACGCAGTCCTCTATACTTAGTAGTCCTCTCCCTCCTTCCTTTCCGTGTTATGTATAGTCTGTCCGTATTTGCTCTTGGGTGTAGTGCTTTGTGTATTGTCATTTGTTTCCTGGGTTTTCTGATCAATGCTGCGGAGTTCTGCCTTCGTCCATTCCACTATTCCTACGCTGTATCTGATTACTGGCACTGCCCATGTGTTTATGGCTTTTATCATATTTCCGGCGTTGAGTTTTGACTTGAGTATCGCCTTGAGTCTCTGCATATATTCTTTCCTGATCGTGTCCTTCATCTCTTGTGTTTTATATCTCCTCCTTCCATTATTCCCAGGTATTTGTATCCTGTCTCATCTATGTGTTTGATGTTGCTCCCATCTGGTAGCTTTATCCCTTCAGTTCTCGTTACTTTGCCTTTTTGTATGTTGACTAAGGCGCATTTTTCTATTCCAAAACTCCATCCTGATGTCCCCAGATACAATCCTTACAGTCTGGATTAGGTATCTATTTCCTTGATGCTCTTACCATACAGCTTGATGTCGTCCATGAACATCAGATGGTTGATTTTGTTGCCTCTTTTCTTGAGTTGGTACCCAGGCATCCATCTTCTGTAGTACTTTTGTCATGGGAATCATGGCTACTACGAAGAGTAGTGGGGACAGTGACGCCCTGGAAGATCCCTCTCCTGATATTAACCTCTGCTAGTCTTATTCCAGAGCTTGTAAGTATTGTATTCCAGTTGCGCATTGTATTTTTGAGGAAGCTGATGGTATTTTCCTCTGCCCATATATTTTCAGGCATTCTATTAGCCATGTGTGTGGTATCATGTCGAAGGCTTTCTTATAGTCTATCCATGCCATGCTTAGGTTGGTTTCCGTCCTCCTACTGTTCCTCATTACCATTTTGTCTATCAGGAGCTGGTCTTTTGTGCCCCTACACTTCCTTCTGCAGCCTTTCTGTTGGTGGGGGATGGTGTTTGTCTCCTCTAGGTAGTTGTATAGCCTTTCACTGATGATACCTGTTAGTAACTTCCACATAATTGGTAGGCAGGTGATAGGCCTGTAGTTACTGGCTATATTTCCCTTACTCTTGTCTTTTTGTACTAAGGATGTTCTTCCTGTGGTCATCCATTTGGGTGCTTGGTGATTTGAGATACAATGCTGGAGTTGTTCTGCTATTCGTGGGTGTAGGCCTTGAAGTTTTTGAGCCAGTATCCATGGACTTCATCGGGACCCGGGCGGGGCTTTCCAGTTTGGCATTTTCTTTAGTTGGTGTCTGACTGTGTTCTGTCGTGATGTCTGTGAATCTTTGTTTTATTCTCCCTGTTTCTTCTTCCTTGACTTCCTGGAGCCATGTTGCATGTTTGTTGTGTGATACCGGATTGCTCCATATGTTTTTCCCATAGTCTCTTACTTGGTTCGGCTTCAGGAATTTCTGGGTGGTTGTCTTCCCCTCTTAGTTGGCTGTATAGTCTTTTCTGGTTGGTTCCGAATAGTTTGTTCTGTTGGTATCCCTTATTCCTGTTCGTGTACCGTTGGATCTTGTGTGCTTTTGGCCTTAAGCCTCTGTTTTACATCTTCTATTGTGTTGTTTAGTCCCCTCTCTTGTACTTTGTATTTCTCGTTGAGTTCCTCCCTTGTTTTCTTGCTTCTTAGCCTTTTTTCTGCCATCTCTTTCAGTTTACTCAAGTCAGATCTCATCACCATGATTTGCTTTTCCAGGCGCCTTTTCCAAGGAGGTTGCTGTTTTGGTTTCTGTTGGGTTGGTTGTGACGGTGGTGTTGGTGTTCGAATCCCCATCAGTTCTGCTACTAATCTTGCTCCTGCATATGTCAAGTTATTTGTTTCTGTGATACTGGTGGTGTGTATTAGGCCCATTATTTCATTGCACCTCACTTGTTTTTCTCCCTTAATTTCTTGGTGTTGTAGGCTTTTCATGGAGGGATCTTTGTTCTCTCTGTATCTGGGCTCCATCCATTGTCTAATCTTTTCTACCCATTCCGTCCTCTCTGTTACTTCGTCGGTGTTTCTTCGTGTGTCGTTGTTTGATACTTCATACTCCCCTGTCGTCTTCTGTGGCTCGTCTCTCATTTCGTCCTCCCTGTCGTCTTCTGTGCATCGTCTCTCAGTTCGTCTTCGTGTAATTCGTTGTCGTGTGACATTTCCCTTTCCAGTTCTTCTCTTTCTGTTGGGGAGAGCCAGTTCTTTTTCTTTATGTTCCTTACTTGGTCTGCCAGCCTCTGCTCTGTTTGGGGGTGTTATTCCTCTCATTCCAGATGTTGATCAATCTTCTTCTATATCCTCTCTCCGTCGGGTTGCTTCTGATGTAGCATCTCCATATTTCCTTATTTTCTTCTCTTGTCCATTTCTTCCTTTTTGCTTCTGTAGCTCCAATCTCAGGCTGTTGATTGCTGTCGTTGTGGTGATCAGTTGCTGGATGACGACCTCCAAGTACCTGACCGTCTTCCCCTACAATTGGGTTGAATACCTGGTTGCCGGACGAGGCTCCTCTGTTGCCAGAGGTTCCATTTACGTCGTTGTCGTTTATTCCTTCATTTCTTTCCATCATTGCTGAGTTTTTGCTATTTAACCCATAGCTGGACCCTACCCCATCAGGGATAGGATACTCATTTACAGCTGAGTAGACTGAGGAAATTATGGTAAAGATCCTTTCCCAAGGAATCAATGCCGAGGAGAGCGGTCACCCATCCAACGACTGACCAGCCCCAATGTTGCTTAACTTGACTTAAGTCTATTGACGACCTAACCAACTCCTCCACGGCGCCACAGTATCCGGAAGTCTCTCCTAGTAATTTTTAACTTCGTACAAAAGTATAATTTTAACACTGCTGTGCCTTTTAATTGTCAAAACCTCGTTACGGAGGTTCCTTAGTTCATTATTATTATTATTATTATTATTATTGTTATTAATATTATTATTATTATTTTTTTAAGTTTTTTATTTATTAATTATTATTATTATTCAGAAGATGAACCCCATTCGTAAGGAAGAAGCCCACCACAGGGCCCAGTTGACTTGACATTCAAGCTTCCGAACAATATTATGGCGTCCATTCGAAAGACATAACAGAAGGTAATAGGGGAGCACAGTAAGCAAAATCTTTCCACTCGGGCACCAGGTCCCCTCCCGCTTAGCGGGATATTATCCCCCCCAATTTTTGGGGGGAGGGTATCAGAGGGCGCCACCCTCCTCATTGTCGCCAGGTTTGAGTGTTGATTCCTGAGTGTTTTTTATGTTTTATCATTTTTTGCTTTATTTAAAGAAAAATCAGAAGCCTGTGTGACGGCATGTTTGTGTCCGTGTGAAGCCCAGTGTTGATAAAAACGAGACAAATATTTGGGGGAGGAGAAACGGGGAACTTTTGCCCCTGAAGGATTGATTGATCTACTGAGGAAAATGGAGGAATGAACAGAATTCCAGAGCCTGTAGTGTAAGGGGGAGAGCATTAAGTTTTACTGCTGTTTGGGTAAATAGCGTTTCAATGTTAAAATTCTATAACTATAAAGTGAGTGAACAGAAAAGTTTGCTACAAAATACTCGTATTAATATTTAGTCTGAGAGAATCGCATCTTAGAATCGGATACGATGGTTCACAACCCAATTAACTAAAAATCTAAAAAGATGGAATCTCACTTTCCTGAGAATGAATTTTCTACGCCTTTTTCTCTCCCCAACATTTTCTCAATGAATTGCATATATGCACAGAGAGAAATGATCGTATTATTTTTAGACTGACGGAAAAGCATTTTAGCATGAGATATAGCTGCGTTATTATCTCCATAACAGAAATCACCATAATGAGATTCCACGTGTTTACGTGAGTCAGTATAGAGACCCCGGTAAAGGAAATCGCTTTTAACAGCCTCCACGGGTGGGTGGAGGTCAGTATAGAGATCCCGGTAAAGGAAATCGCTTTTAACAGCCTCCACGGGTGGGTGGAGGTCAGTATAGAGATCCCGGTAAAGGGAATTGCTTTTAACAGCCTCCACGGGTGGGTGGAGGTCAGTATAGAGATCCCGGTAAAGGAAATCGCTTTACAGCCTCCAACGGGTGGGTGGAGGTCAGTATAGAGATCCCGGTAAAGGGAATCGCTTTTAACAGCCTCCACGGGTGGGTGGAGGTCAGTATAGAGATCCGGTAAAGGGGAAATATTGCTTTTAACAGCCTACAGGGGGGTTTGGGGGAGGTCAGTATAGAGATCCGGTAAAGGAAATCGCTTTTTTTTAACAGCCTCCACGGGTGGGTGGAGGTCAGTATAGAGATCCCGGTAAAGGAAATCGCTTTTAACAGCCTCCACGGGTGGGTGGAGGTCAGTATAGAGATCCCGGTAAAGGGAATTGCTTTTAACAGCCTCCACGGGTGGGTGGAGGTCAGTATAGAGATCCCGGTAAAGGAAATCGCTTTTAACAGCCTCCACGGGTTGGGGGGTGGAGGTCAGTATAGAGACCCCGGTAAAGAAAATCGCTTTTTAACAGCCTCCAGGGTGGGAAGGTCAGTATAGAGACCCCGGTAAAGGAATCGCTTTTATAACAGCCCTCCAAGGGGTGGGTGGAGGTCAGTATAGAGATCCCGGTAAAGGGAATTGCTTTTAACAGCCTCCACGGGTGGGTGGAGGTCAGTATAGAGATCCCGGTAAAGGAAATCGCTTTTAACAGCCTCCACGGGTGGGTGGAGGTCAGTATAGAGACCCCGGTAAAGGAAATCGCTTTTAACAGCCTCCACGGGTGGGTGGAGGTCAGTATAGAGATCCCGGTAAAGGGAATCTCTTTTAACAGCCTCCACAGGTGGGTGGAGGTCAGTATAGAGATAGAGATCCCGGTAAAGGGAATCTCTTTTAACAGCCTCCACGGGTGGGTGGAGGTCAGTATAGAGATCCCGGTAAAGGGAATCTCTTTTAACAGCCTCCACTGGTGGGTGGAGGTCAGTATAGAGATCCCGGTAAAGGGAATCTCTTTTAACAGCCTCCACAGGTTGGTGGAGGTCAGTATAGAGATCCCGGTAAAGGAAATCGCTTTTAACAGCTCACGGGCCGGGTGGTGGAGGTCAGTATAGAGATCCCGGTAAAGGGAATCTCTTTTAACAGCCTCCACTGGTGTGTGGAGGTCAGTATAGAGATCTCGGTAAAGGGAATCGCTTTTAGCAGCATCCACGTGTGGGTGGAGGTCAGTATAGAGATCCCGGTAAAGGGAATCGCTTTTAACAGCCTCCACGGGTGGGTGGAGGTCAGTATAGAGATCCCGGTAAAGGAAATCACTGCTGTTAACAGCTTCCACAGGTCTGTGCCAGTTGGCATCAAGATCCTGGTTCACGAAACTACAGTTAACAGCTTCCACAGATGTATGCCAGTCGGCATCAATATTCCGGTAAACGAAATCGTTAATGAAACCGTTCTTTACAACTTCCACTGGTCTCTCTGAATCAGCATCAAGCTCCCAATAAACAAAATCGTTTTTTACAGGTTCCGCCTGTCTATCTGAGTCAGTGTTATTATCCCTTACTGAGAAATCACTGCTCATAGATTCCTTGGATCTACCTGATTCGGTGATATTACCATCATAATGGCTATCACTATCTGTAGATTCCTCAAGTCTGTCTATACGAATTCGAAAAGATGAATTTTTACTTTTTCGTGAATAACTTTCTCCACATTTCCCCTTTTTCGTCCGAAAGAAGTCGATATATTTGTCGTAACGAGCATCATCGTGATTAAAGTGGGTTCGTTTTTTATTATCTGACATACTTGGATCAGGAGCGTTGTCTAAATCTTTAATTATTATAAAAGATGAATGATCGTAATTCTCGTCTTCGTCGTCAGAACGAATACGAGAATTACAATCATCCAGTATTGTTAATGTTAAAATTCGATTAGCCTTGACGTTCAGGTGAGACAGGTATCGTTTCTCAAGCTCGTGGTCGCTCGACTTGGCGGGAAAGTCGTCATCAGTTTCAGTGTATTTTTTCCTGAACGGGTTGGTAAACTTGGCCAATACATTTTTAAGTCCACTGAAGAAATACTCACTTGACTTCTCCTCCTTCCCCATGCTTGCCGATAGAAAGTTCCTTTTGTCTGAAACTTCTTTTATCAACACTGCTAGATGTTTAAGGCTCACTCACAGGCTCAGCTAATGATTATTCCAACTGACTACTCCCATCGTTCCACGGTCCACGCCGCCTTATATATCAGCTCTTATCTCCTCCTGAGTCTTTTACCCGTCTTATCTAAATTCAGCAACCGATCAGATTAAAGGTTTTATTAACCAGCCGACCAATTATAACCTTGGTTAATTGGTATGCCTAGACAACACCTGCATTTATCGTAACATTCCTATCTTGCCAGTGGAATGACTTTACAGGTAACGGACAATGAATATATGATTTAGGCTGAAAAAGTATATTGCAGTTTATTGTGATGATAATTTCACGTCTTGTTGTTGATATCTCTCTTAACTAATTTCTCCAAAGAGAAAATAGGTTCTTTCTGAACCAACTTATCCAAAGAGAAAACAATTTCTCTCTGAACCAACTTCTAAAAGAAAACACGTTCTCTCTGAACCAACTTCTCCAAATAGAAAACAGGTTCTTTCTGAACCAACTTCACCAAAGAGGAAACAATCTCTTTCTGAACCAACTTCTCCAATGAGAAAAACAATATCCTCTCATAAAACCAATTTTCTTCTAAAAGAAAAAACACGTTCTCTCTGAACCAACTTCTCCAAAGAGAAAACAGGTTCTTTCTGAACCAACTTCTTCAAAGAGGAAACAATCTCTTTCTGAACCAACTTCTCCAATGAGAAAACAATATCTCTCTAAACCAAATTCTTCTAAAAGAAAACACGTTCTCTCTGAACCAACTTCTCCAAAGAGAAAACAGGTTCTTTCTGAACCAACTTCTCCAAAGAGAAAACAATTTCTCTCTGAACCAACTTCTAAAAGAAAACACGTTCTCTCTGAACCAACTTCCCCAAATAGAAAACAGGTTCTTTCTGAACCAACTTCACCAAAGAGGAAACAATCTCTTTTTGAACCAACTTCTCCAATGAGAAAACAATATCTCTCTAAACCAATTTCTTCTAAAAGAAAACACGTTCTCTCTGAACCAACTTCTCCAAAGAGAAAACAGGTTCTATCTGAACCAACTTCTTCAAAGAGGAAACAATCTCTTTCTGAACCAACTTCTCCAATGAGAAAACAATATCTCTCTAAACCAATTTCTTCTAAAAGAAAACACGTTCTCTCTGAACCAACTTCTCCAAAAAGAAAACAGGTTCTTTCTGAACCAACTTCTCCAAAGAGGAAACAATTTCTTTCTGAACCAACTTCTCCAATGAGAAAACAATATCTCTCTAGACCAACTTCTTCTAAAGAAAACACGTTCTCTCTGAACCAACTTCTCCAAAGAGAAAACAGGTTCTTTCTGAACCAACTTCTCCAAAGAGAAAACAAGTTCTCTCTGAACCAACTCCCCCTAAGAGGAAACAGTTTCTTTCTGAAGCAATTTCTCCTAAGAGAAAGCAATTTCTTTCTGAACCAACTTCTCCTAGGAGAAAAGAGTTTTTGGTGAACCGCCTTCTCTAAAGAGAAAGAAAGTTTTCTCTTCAACAACTCCTCCAAAGAGAAAACTTTCTCTCTGAACCAACTACCCCAAGGAGAAAGCTATTATCTAGAGAAAACAGTCAGCTTTAAATAAAAAGCCATATTTGCTGTCCAATAAGAAAATGATTTATGTCTGTCCATGACTTCACGCTCAGCTGCACCAGTTTTGTCCTTTTACTTAACCTCCATTCTCGCTTCCTTTCTTCCATCTTGCTGTCCAGCTCCTCTAACTGTTACAGCATAGATCCTTGTACTTTATTTCCTTTTTTTCCTGCTTATCTCCAACTCGCTTTATTTATTTATTTGTTTATTTATTTATTTGTACTTCCTTCGAATGAACACCATATTCTTTGGAAGCTCGAATTTCAAGTCAATGGCCCCTTTGGTGGGCTTGTTCCATATGAAAAATAATGTTAGTAATACTGTTGTGGAGAGATTGTCTTCTCGAAGTTTCCAGTGAAAACGAAAACAATTGCTTCTTCAAGTTGACGGTAAGACAACATGTTCTGCAAAAAAAGAAAATATTTTTTGAATGATACATGTTACATGCATACTTCTACCCTTTGTCCCCAGAGGTACAGAATTCCTCCTTACTTTAAAGTTGACGCTTTTTTATTATTATTATTATTATTATTATTATTATTATTATTATTTATTATATTATTATTATTATTTATTATTATTATATTTAATAATAATAATAATAATAATAATAATAATAATAATAATAATAATAATAATAATAATAATAATAATAAATTCACAGTCTCGTGAAGAACAATCTGTGTCATAAAAATCCACAATTATATATCAGAGTATATTAGTATGTGAAACAAGCATAGACGTTCGAACATCAGTGTTAACGTTAAAATGTAAAGTGAGAGGGCATCTAAAAATGTTGGCGGGGCGAGAAAATAACAGCCCTCATCGAAGTGCTGGTTCGAGTGTTATGTGATTCCAAAGTCAGCAGGCAGTTGCGCAAACCTCCTTGATCTTCGAACTTGCGGAGTTGCCCCAGCTTGCACTGCATGGGTGCCGAAGCCAGAACATCCACAGGGACGTCGGCTATCTGGAGAGAGACAGAGAGGGCCATCGGGAGGCATATCCCGGGCCCCTCTTTAGATGCTCTTCAGAAGGAAACTACCCTCTCGCTTTACATTTTAACGTTAACACTGATGAGGAACAGCTTTCAGGTGTTCGAAAGTCTGTTTGCTTTACATACTAATATACTCTAATATGTAATTGTGGCTTTTTATGACGCATTATTATTATTATTATTATTATTATTATTATTATTATTATTATTATTATTATTATTATTTTATTATTATTATTATTATTATTATTCAGAAGATGAACCCCATTCGTAAGGAAGAAGCCCACTACAGGGCCCAGTTGACTTGAAATTCAAGCTTCCGAATAATATTGTGGTGTCCATTCGAAATACGTAACAGAAGGTAATAGGGGAGCACAGTAAGCAAAATCTTTCCACTCAGGCACCAGGTCCCCTCCCGCTTAGCGGGATATTATCCCCCCCAATTTTGGGGGGGAGGGTATCAGAGGGCGCCACCCTCCTCATTGTCGTCAGGTTTGAGTGTTGATTCCTGGGTGTTTTTTATGTTTTATCATTTTTGCTTTATTTAAAGAAAAAACAGAAGCCTGCGTGACGGCATCTTTGTGTCCGTGTATTGATAAAAACGAGACAAAATATTGGGGGAGGAGGAACGGGGAATGATTGATCTACTGAGGAAAAGGGAGGAAGAAACAGAATTCCAGAGCCTGTCGTGTGAAGGGTAAGCATAATCAGTATTATTGCTGTTTTGATAATTATTGTTTCACTTTTAAAATTCCATAACTTTAAAATTTGCTGCACAATACTCGACTTATTTTTTAGTCTGACAGAATCGCACTTTCGCATCGGATTTGGCTGAGTCAGTTTCATTATCTCATAATACAATCAGCATCACTTTTGATAGATTTTTTAGATTTTGGAGGTCTATGTGAGTCAGCATCATTCTTCCAGTATAAGAAACCCCTTTTTATAGCCTCTACAGGTTCTACAGGACTATTACTCAGCATCATTCTTCCAGTATAAGAAACCACTTTTTATAGATTCTACAGGACTATGAGTAAGCGTCATTCTCCCAGTATAAGAAACCACTTTTTGAAGATTCTACAGGAGTATGATTTAGTGTCATTCTTCCAATATTAGAAACCACTCTTTATAGATTCTACAGGACTATCATTCAACGTCATTCTTCCACTATTATAAACCACTCTATAGATTCTACAAGACATTTGTAGCTCGAATGATTCCTATGAATCACGGTGATGTGATAATTATTCATATATACCTACATACCTATATATATATATATATATATATATATCATATCATATATGTGTGTGTATGTGTGTGTGCATTTTATCTATCTATCTATCTATCATCTATCTATATAATATCTATCTATCTATCTATATATATAATATATATATATATATATATATATATATCTATATATATATATATTGATATATATATATATATGAATAATTATCACATCCAGTGATTCATATAATCATTCGAGCTACAAATGTCCTTTAATATCTAATTCGCTTTACCTCAGAATTGATATTTTTCATATATGTACCGAAGGGGAATTTTTAGTTGATAATATGAAAATATATCAATTCCGAGGTAGAGCAAATTAGATATTAAAGGACATTTGTAGCTCGAATGATTTATAGAATCACGGTGATGTGATAATTATTCAGAACATGGCTACTGGGTCAAACGTTCGAATTGGGATAACATGGTAGAGGGGGTTTCATACGATTCTAATTACGAAAACACCGAGTTCGACGGTGATTTATAAGGTCAGAATCGATATATACATATAGCCTCTCTGTTGGCCGAATGATAACGTCACTGTTCGTCCTGATTTCGTTCCTGTCCACTGGACGGTGGTTCGATCCCATGAGGGGACGAAATTATTATCAACTAAAAATTCCCCTTCGGAACATAAATATTGAAAAATATATCAATTCCGAGGTTGAGCGAATTAGATATTAAAGGACATTTGTAGCTCGAAATGATTATATGAATCATGGTGATGTGATAAATTATTCATAAAAAACATGGCTACTTGGGTCAACGTTCGAATTGGCTAAAACATGGTAGAGGGGGTTTCATATCGATTCTAATTTACGAAAACACCGAACGTTCGACGGTGATTTGTAAGGTCAGAATCGATATAAACTTTATAGCCTCTCTGTTGGCCGAATTGATAACGTCACTGTCCGTCCTGATTTCGTTCCCGCCCACTGGACGGTGGTTCGATCCCATGAGGGGACGAAAGTATTATCAACTAAAAATTCCCCTTCAGTACATATATGAAAATATATCAATTCCGAGGTAGAGCGAATTAGATATTAAATGGACATTTGTAGCTCGAATGATGTATGTATGTATGTGTGTGTGTGTATTTATCTATATATATACATATATATAGTATATATATATAATATATGTATATATATATATATATATATATATATATATATATATAATATATTATATATATATATTATATATAATCGAACTACAAATGTCCTTTAATATCTAATTCGCTTTACCTCGGAATTAATTATATTTTCATATATGTTTAACCGAGGGGGAATTTATTAAGCGATAATAGAATTGGGCGATCGACGACGCGAACCATCGAACCCTCTCAATCCCAAGGACTGGCAGTGAAGCCCCAAAACCCCAACCCCCGCCACCGAGTGTCCGGGAAGGCGATGCTAATTATGGAACGGCAACAGAGAATCAGCTGATGAGAAGAGAATAATAAGAAGAATGAAAAAAGACCATATAAAATCAACTTTCACTGATGCTGCCATCATCTTTAACAAAAAACAGTTTAAGAGAGGGTCTCCTACCTTCATATACTACTCTACGGCTACATGACCTCTGCACAGGAAGACCCGGGCACTAGGAGCTTTCAGAGGACCCTGCTTCTATATATATATATATATATACATATATATATGTATATATATATATATATATATATATATATATATATATATATTATATATATACATTATATATATGTGTGTATGTGTGTGTGCATTTATCTATTTATCTATCTATCTATCATATCTATCTATCTGTCTATATATATATATATATATATATATATATATATATATATATATATATATCTACATATAATATATATATATATATATATATATATAAATAAAATATGAATAATTATCACATCCCATGATTCATATAAATCATTCGAGCTACAATTGTCCTTTAATATCTAATTCGCTTTACTCCAGAATTGATATATTTTCCATATGTACCGAGGGGAATTTTAGTTGATAATATGAAAATATATCAATTCCGAGGTAGAGCGGAAGTAGATATTAAAGGACATTTTGTAGCTCGAATGATTTATATGAATCACGGTGATGTGATAATTATTCAGAACATGGCTACTTGGGTCAAACGTTCGAATTGGCTAACATGGTAGAGGGGGTTTCATATCGATTCTAATTACGAAAACACTGAGTTCGACGGTGATTTATAAGGTCAGAATCGATATATACATATAGCCTCTCTGTTGGCCGAATTGATAACGTCACTGTTCGTCCTGATTTCGTTCCTGTCCACTGGACGGTGGTTCGATCCCATGAGGGGACGAAAATTATTATCAACTAAAAATTACCCCTTCGGTATATATGAAAATATATCAATTCCGAGGTTGAGCGAATTAGATATTAAAGGACATTTGTAGCTCGAATGATTTATATGAATCATGGTGATGTGATAATTATTCATAACATGGCTACGTGGGTCAAACGTCGAATTGGCTAACATGGTAGAGGGGGTTTCATATCAATTCTAATTACGAAACACCGAGTTCGACGGTGATTTGTAAGGTCAGAATCGATATAAACTTATAGCCTCTCTGTTGGCCGAATTGATAACGTCACTGTCCGTCCTGATTTTCGTTTCCCTGCGCACTGGACGGTGGTTCGATCCCATGAGGGGACGAAAGTATTATCAACTAAAAATTCCCCTTCAGTACATATATGAAAATATATCAATTCCGAGGTAGAGCGAATTAGATATTAAAGGACATTTGTAGCTCGAATGATATATGTATGTATGTATGTATGTGTGTGTGTGTGTATTTATCTATATATATATATATATATAGTATATATTATATATATATATATATATATATATATATATATATATCGAACTACAAATGTCCTAATATCTAATTCGCTTTACCGCGGTTAATATATTTCCATATATGTTTAACCGAGGGGTAATTTATTAAGCGATAATAGAATTGGCGATCGACAGACGCGAACCATCGAACCTCTCAATCCCAGGACTGGCAGTGAAGCCCCAAACAACCCCGCCACCGAGTGTCCGGGAAGGCGATTGCTAATTATGGAAACGGCCAACAGAGAATCATGCCCTGATGAGAAGATATAATAAGAAGAATTGAAAAGACCATATATAAAATCAATTCCACTGATGCTGCCACCTCATCTTTAAACAAAAAACTGTTTAAGAGAGGGTCTCCTACCTTCATATACTACTCTACGGCTACATGACCCATCATGCACAGGAAGACCCGGGCGGACTAGGAGCTTCAGGAGGACCCTGCTTCATATATATATATATAGATACATATATATATGTATATATATATATATATATATATATATATATATATATATATATATATATATATACATATATATATGTGTGTGTATGTGTGTGTGCATTTATCTATCTATCTATCTATCTATCTATCTATCTATCTATCTGTCTATATATATATATATATATATATATATATATATATATATATATATATATATATATATATATATATATATATATATAAATATATGAATAATTATCACATCCCAGTGATTCATATAAATCATTCGAGCTACAATTGTCCTTTAATATCTAATTCGCTTTACCTCAGAATTGATATATTTTCATATATGTACCGAAGGGGAATTTTTAGTTGATAATATGAAAATATATCAATTCCGAGGTAGAGCGAATTAGATATTAAAGGACATTTGTAGCTCGAATGATTTATATGAATCACGGTGATGTGATAATTATTCAGAACATGGCTACTTGGGTCAAACGTTCGAATTGGCTAACATGGTAGAGGGGGTTTCATATCGTTTCTAATTACGAAAACACTGAGTTCGACGGTGATTTATATGGTCAGAATCGATATATACATATAGCCTCTCTGTTGGCCGAATTGATAACGTCACTGTTCGTCCTGATTTCGTTCCTGTCCACTGGACGGTGGTTCGATCCCATGAGGGGACGAAATTATTATCAACTAAAAATTCCCCTTCGGTACATATATGAAAATATATCAATTCCGAGGTTGAGCGAATTAGATATTAATGGACATTTGTAGCTCGAATGATTTATATGAATCATGGTGATGTGATAATTATTCATAACATGGCTACGTGGGTCAAACGTTCGAATTGGCTAACATGGTAGAGGGGGTTTCATATCGATTCTAATTACGAAAACACCGAGTTCGACGGTGATTTGTAAGGTCAGAATCGATATAAACTTATAGCCTCTCTGTTGGCCGAATTGATAACGTCACTGTCCGTCCTGATTTCGTTCCCGCCCACTGGACGGTGGTTCGATCCCATGAGGGGACGAAAGTATTATCAACTAAAAATTCCCCTTCAGTACATATATGAAAATATATCAATTCCGAGGTAGAGCGAATTAGATATTAATGGACATTTGTAGCTCGAATGATATATGTATGTATGTATGTATGTGTGTGTGTGTGTATTTATCTATATATATACATATATATAGTATATATATATATATATATATATATGTATATATATATATATATATATATATTATAGTAGTTATATATATATATATACGAAACTACAAATGTCTTTAATATCTAATTCGCTTTACCTCGGAATTAATATATTTTCATATATGTTTAACCGAGGGGGAATTTATTAAGCGATAATAGAATTGGCGATCGACAGACGCGAACCATCGACCTCTCAATCCCAGGACTGGCAGTGAAGTCCCAAACAACCCCGCCACCGAGTGTCCGGGAAGGCGATGCTAATTATGGAACGGCCAACAGAGAATCAGCCCTGATGAGAAGAGAATAATAAGAAGAATTGAAAAGACCATATATAAAATCAATTCCACTGATGCTGCCATCATCTTTAACAAAACATGTTTAAGAGAGGGTCTCCTACCTTCATATACTACTCTACGGCTACATGACCCATCTGCACAGGAAGACCCGGGCACTAGGAGCTTCAGGAGGACCCTGCTTCAACGTCAACTTTCGGCGAAGGAACGAGACAGAGTCGCACTCCAGGATGCACACCGAGTGGGACAACCTCCGTCGCAGTAACAGCAGGAACCCTGTAGCAGCCCATCCGAGTGTCCGGGAAGGCGATGCTAATTATGGAACGGCCAACAGAGAATCAGCCCTGATGAGAAGAGAATAATAAGAAGAATTGAAAAGACCATATATAAAATCAATTCCACTGATGCTGCCATCATCTTTAACAAAATAATAATAATAATAATAATGGGCACAATTTTCAGTGTCGGAAGGGATGACAATGGTTGCAGGTCCACAATAATATCGCATGTGAAGTATAAAGTCTTTAATAGATAATAAAAGCTTTCGAACCTTATACTAGGTTCATCTCCAGTCAAGTGAACATTATGACTTTAAAAATCCGTCGAAGTAAACTTCTGAACGGGACAATTGCACAATGACGAACGCATGTAGAGGAAGCGCTCAACAACCCAACTAGGTAATTCCGTTGTTGATGTTCGAATCCCTGTTTGCTATTCTGCTGTAACGTCTTGTGGGCTGTGATGCTGCTGCTGCATGGTATTACCTTCGCGGCGCGCTTGCAACATTGCTGGACGTCACGTCCCCCGTGCTGTAATCCGTCTGAGGAAGGAGAGCAGAAGAAGGGGCAGCAACAGGCAGAGGAAAAACAGAACTTGTCTTAAAAATGAAATTTTTAACAAAGTTATTAAGATTGTAAAAGTTGACTAATGGGTCCTCCCCAACAAACGACTTGTTACCATAAAAAGCTTCTCCCAAGTTTATGGCGGCGCCTTCCACTAGTCTTCTCGTTTGGACATTGTTATTTTTAAAAATTATGTTAGATCCATCCCAATTCGGTCTATGATTGTTCTTAAAAGCATGGGAGACTATTGCATTGTTCTGTGCATGAAGTGCATATGCGTGTTTGTGTTCCCCTAATCGGGTCGGTAGTCCTCTTCCACTTTCCCCAAAATATTTTTCCTTACAGTCATGACAAGGGATCTCGTAAACACCCGGAATGATATTATTCTTATCAGATACTTCTGAAATATACATTGACCATCACTGTATCCAAGGTTAGGATGGACGCATGCGCTATCGCTTGATATGATATCGTTCAAGACGAGAACATGAACGGGACAAGTAGCTCTTTGTGAAATAATGACTTAAAATTATTTCATTTTATATATATATATATTTTTTTTTTTTGCATCGGTTGCTGGGCAGAAAACCCAATGTATATGTGAGGCCATCTATATCTAATCAAGTTAATCTAATCTAAGTTGCATATGTTTTTTTATTATTCGGTTTGTAATCAGTGATGGATTACATCGATATTAATAGACGCTGGATTGTGGTAAAAAAAGAATTAAAAGAATTTGGAGAAGAGTTTCGAATGTTGAATTTTTATGTGGGCATGCAGTGCTTAAAAGAAAGTATGAGGGAGAGAGAGAGAGAGAGAGAGAGAGAGAGAGAGAGAGAGAGAGAGAGATGGAATGCCATGCTTGTCAGATAGGCATTAAGTGCTTTTTTTTTTAAGACATTTTGATGAACTTCCAAAAAGAATCAACATTAGATACAATTTCGTGTGAATACATTTTTAGGACTTGAACCTATTATAGTTAAGATTTTAATAATTTTATTTTTTGAGTTTTATTAATTTTTCTCTGAGATGGGACGCCATAATTGTCATTAGGGATTACATGAAACCAACAGAGGACGTAGACATCTTATTCAAATTCTAACCTCTCACCGTATGAAAATCTTCCTAGACTTTGTAATCAGTTGATTCTTAATCATTTTCATAATATTCGTGACAGAGGGAGTGTCCAAAATCAATTTGGCAAATTTCTATTTAAACTGAAAATTTTAGGAGTCGCAGTAGTTGTGTTTATTTCGAAGGTTTTGCATTTAATGTGCAGCAGAAAAGTAGAAACTTTTTAGACCGGATTTAGGATAAGTATGAACGTTTGTATAATTAGGATACAAGTTAGTAATGCATTGCATCTTCGTTTGACCTTCAGAAGTTCTAATTTCACTGGCTGGAGCAGCCTCCCAGAAGATGTCTGGCAAAAGCAACTTCAGAAGTTCAAGCTGAGATAGAACAAGTGCATTATTTCCTTAATACAATTCTCCTCGTATTTTAATCATTTACTTATTTATTTATTTATTTATTCATTTATCTGTTTCTGTAAATTCTTTCGAATGAACACCATATTCTTTGGAAGCTTGAATTTCAAGACAGTGGCCCCTTTGGTGGGCTTGTGTCGTATGAATAGGGTTCATCTTCTGAATAACAACAACATTATTATTATTATTATTTTTTTTTTTTTTTTTTTGCTCTATCACAGTCCTCTAATTCGACTGGGTGGTATTTATAGTGTGGGGTTCCGGGTTGCATCCTGCGTCTAGTTTTTCTAGATTCCTTTTCAGGGATCTGGGGATCGTGCCTAGTGCTCCTATGATTATGGGTACGATTTCCACTGGCATATCCCATATTCTTCTAATTTCTATTTTCAGGTCTTGATACTTATCCATTTTTTCCCTCTCTTTCTCTTCAACTCTGGTGTCCCATGGTACTGCAACATCAATGAGTGATACTTTCTTCTTGACTGGCTATTTGCACGTATCACCGTATCCGTTCTGATACCATAGTCCCAAAGGATCTTTGCCTGATCGTTTTCTATCACTCCCTCAGGTTGGTGCTCGTACCACTTATTACTGCAAGGTAGCTGATGTTTCTTGCACAGGCTCCAAGTGGAGGGCTTTTGCACTCGAATCATGCCTCTTTTTGTACTGGTTCTGTGCAAGTGCCAGGCATTTCGCTTGCTATGTGGTTTTGTTTGGTTTCATTTTCATATTGCACTCCCTACATATGGGAGAGATGTTAGTTTTTCCGTCATATCGTTCTTTGAATATATTATGGTTCATGAGGGCATGATCTTGTGCCGCTGTTATCATTCCTTCCAGTTCCTTCGTAGATCCACTTTAGCTCTCCCCTCTGTAGCCATTGCCATGTGTCATCGCCGGCTAGTTCTTTTGTCTGTCTCATGTATTGTCCGTGCATTGGTTTGTTGTGCCAGTCCTCTGTTCTGTCTGTCATTCTCCTGTCTCTGTATATTTGTGGGTCTTCGTCTACTTTTATTAGTCTTTCTTCCCATGCACTCTTTAGCCACTCCTCTTCTCTGGTTTTCAGATATTGTCCCAGTGCTCTGTTTTCGATGTTGACGCAGTCCTCTATGCTTAGTAGTCCTCTCCCTCCTTCCTTTCGTGTTATGTATAGTCTGTCCGTATTTGCTCTTGGGTGTAGTGCTTTGTGATAGTCATATGTTTCCTGGTTTTTCTGATCTATGCTGCGGAGTTCTGCCTTCGTCCATTCGACTATTCCTGCGCTGTATCTGATTACTGGCACTGCCCATGTGTTTATGGCTTTTATCATATTTCCGGCGTTGAGTTTTGACTTGAGTATCGCCTTGAGTCTCTGTATATATTCTTTCCTGATCGTGTCCTTCATCTCTTGGTGTTTTATATCCCCTCCTTCCATTATTCCCAGGTATTAGTATCCTGTCTCATCTATGTGTTTGATGTTGCTTCCATCTGGTAGCTTTATCCCTTCAGTTCTCGTTACTTTGCCTTTTTGTATGTTGACTAAGGCGCATTTTTCTATTCCCAAACTCCATCCTGATGTCCCCAGATACAATCCTTACAGTCTGGTTTTTATTAGCGCATCTATTTCCTTGATGCTCTTACCATACAACTTGATGTCGTCCATGAACATCAGATGGTTGATTCTGTTGCCTCTTTTCTTGAGTTGGTACCCGGCATCCATCTTCTGTAGTACTTTTGTCATGGGAATCATGGCTACTACGAAGAGTAGTGGGGACAGTGAGTCGCCCTGGAAGATCCCTCTCCTGATATTAACCTCTGCTAGTCTTATTCCAGAGCTTGTAAGTATTGCATTCCAGTTGCGCATTGTATTTTTGAGGAAGCTGATGGTGTTTTCCTCTGCCCCATATATTTTCAGGCATTCTATTAGCCATGTGTGTGGTATCATGTCGAAGGCTTTCTTATAGTCTATCCATGCCATGCTTAGGTTGGTTTTCCTTCTCCTACTGTTCTTCATTACCATTTTGTCTATGAGGAGCTGGTCTTTTGTGCCCCTACACTTCCTTCTGCAGCCTTTTTCTGTTGGTGGGGGGGGTGGTAAGGTGTTTTGGTCTCCTCTAGGTAATTGTATAGCCTTTCACTGATGATACCTGTTAGTAACTTCCACATTATTGGTAGGCAGGTGATAGGCCTGTAGTTACTGGCTATATTTCCCTTACTCTTGTCTTTTTGTACTAAGGATGATCTTCCTGGGGTCATCTATTTGGGTACATGGTGATTTGAGATACAATGCTGGAGTTGTTCTGCTATTCGTGGGTGTAGGTCCTTGAAGGTTTTGAGCCAGTATCCATGGACTTCATCGGGACCTGGGGCTTTCCAGTTTGGCCTTTTCTTTAGTTGGTGTCTGACTGTGTCTGTCGTGATCTCTGTGAATCTTTGTTTTATTCTCCCTGTTTCTTCTTCCTTGACTTCCTGGAGCCATGTTGCATGTTTGTTGTGTGATACCGGATTGCTCCATATGTTTTCCCAGAGTCTCTTACTTGGTTCGGCTTCAGGAATTTCTGGGTAGTTGTCTTCCCCTCTTAGTTGGCTGTATAGTCTTTTCTGGTTGGTTTCGAATAGTTTGTTCTGTTGGTATCCCTTATTCCTGTTCATATACCGTTGGATCTTATGTGCTTTGGCCTTAAGCCTCTGTTTTACATCTTCTATTGTGTTGTTTAGTCCCCTCTCTTGTACTTTGTATTTTTCGTTGAGTTCCTCCCTTTATTTCTTGCTTCTTAGCCTTTTTTCTGCCATCTCTTTCAGTTTACTCAAGTCAGATCTCATTACTATGATTTGCTTTTCCAGGCGCCTTTTCCAAGGAGGGTGCTGTTTTGGATTCTGTTGGGTTGGTTGTGCTGGTGGTGTTGGTGTTCGAATCCCCATCACTTCTGCTTCTAATCTTGCTCCTGCATATGCCAAGTTATTTGTTTCTGTGATACTGGTGGTGTGTATTATGCCCATTATTTCATTGACCTCACTTGTTTTCTCCCTTAATTTCTTGGTGTTGTAGGCTTTCATGGAGGGGATCTTTGTTCTCTCTGTATCTGGCTCCATCCACTGTCTAATCTTTTCTACCCATTCCGTCCTCTCAGTTTCTTCGTGTGTCGTTGTTTGATACCTCATCATCCCTGTCGTCTTCTGTGGCATCGTCTCTCAGTTCGTCTTCGTGTAATTCGTTGTCGTGTGACATTTCCCTTTCCAGTTCTTCTCTTTCTGTTGGGGAGAGCCAGTTCTTTTTCTTTATGTTCCTTACTTGGTCTGCCAGCCTCTGCTCTGTTTGGGGGGTGTTATTCCTCTCATTCCAGATGTTGACCAACCTTCCTCTATATCCTCTCTCCGTTGGGTTGCTTCTGATGTAGCATCTCCATATTTCCTTATTTTCTTCTCTTGTCCATTTCTTCCTTTTTGCTTCTGTAGCTCCAATCTCAGGCTGTTGATTACTGTCGTTGTGGTGATCAGTTGCTGGATGACGACCTCCAAGTACCTGACCGTCTTCCCTTTCAATTGGGTTGAATACATGGTTGCCGGACGAAGCTCCTCTGTTGCCAGAGGTTCCATTTACGTCGTTGTCGTTTATTCCTTCATTTCTTTCCATCATTGCTGAGTTTTGCTATTTAACCCATAGCTGGACCCTACCCCATCAGGGATAGGTACTCATTTACAGCTGAGTAGAGTGAGCAAATTATGGTAAAGATCCTTTCCCAAGGAATCAACGCCGAGGAGAAATTATTTTCTCTCTGAACCAACTTCATCAAAGAGAAAACAGGTTCTCTCTGAAACAACTTCTCCAAAGAGGAACAATTTCTCTCTGAGCCAACTTCTAAAAGGATAGTTACGAATGAGAAGCGACAAAACCTAATATTCACAGCGTTATTTTCGGAGAAAGTTAGTTAACCATGAATTAAGTAACTTTCCCTAAGGAGAAAATTAAGAGTTTTTATATTCTTTATTAAGATCTTAATAATTACAGTTTTTTCATGAAGGAATCAGCGAGATTCCTTAACAAAATCAGTCTTTAGCTTTAAACAAATACTTTGTGTCCAGAACTTCACACTCTTAGCTCTGCAACCATTTTTTGGCCTTTTACTTTACCTCCATTCTCGCATCCTCCTTCATCTTCTTGATTTCATTTGTTTTCGGGAAATGTTGATCTCCATCTTTTTTTTTATGAACATACTCTTTGGAAGCTCGAATTCCGAGTCATTGACCCCTTTGGTGGGCTTGTTCCGTATGAACAGGGTTCTTCATCTTGTGAATAATGATGATAATAATACTGTTCTGGAGAGATTGTCTTCTCGAAGTTTCCAGTGAAGAAGAAAGCAAATTCCTCCACAAGTTGACGATAAGACAACATGCTCTGCAAAAAAAAAAGGAAAAAAGGTTTTTGAATTATACATGTTACATATTTCTACCCTTTGTCCCCAGAGGTACAGAATTACTCCTTACTTTAAAGTCCACGCTTTTATTATTATTATTATTATTATTTTATTATTATTATTATTATTATTATTATTCAGAAGATGAACCCCATTCGTAAGGAAGGCCACCACAGGGCCCAGTTGACTTGACATTCAAGCTTCCGAACAATATTATGGTGTCCATTCGAAAGACGTAACAGAAGGTAATAGGGGAACACAGTAAGCAAAATCTTTCCACTCGGGCACCAGGTCCCCTCCCGCTTTGCGGGATATTATCCCCCCAATTTTGGGGGGGAGGGTATCAGAGGGCGCCACCCTCCTCATTGTCGCCAGGTTTGAGTGTTGATTCCTGGGTGTTCTTTTTTTTTATGTATTATCATTTTTGCTTTATTTAAAGCCTGTGTGACGGCATCTTTGTGTCCGTGTATAGCCCAGTGTTGATAAAAACGAGATAAAATATAGGGGGAGGAGAAACGGGGAACTTTTGCCCCCGAAGGAGTGAGTGATCTACTGAGGAAAAGGGAGGAAGGAACAGAATTCCAGAGCCTGTCGTGTGAAGGGTAAGCATAATCAGTATTATTGCTGTTTTGGTAATTATTGTTTCACTTTTAAAATTCCATAACTTTAAAATTTGCTGCACAATACTCGACTTCTTTTTTATTCTGACAGAATCGCACTTTCGCATCGGATTTGGCTGAGTCAGTTTTATCATCTCCATAATATAATCACCATTGCGAGATTCCTTGTGCGTCAGTCAACGTCGTTCACTTTGCTCCCCATAATACAGTCAGCATCTCTTTATATAGATTTTTTATATTCTGGAGGTCTATGTGAGTCAGCATCATTATTCCAGTATTATAAACCACGTTTTATAGATTCTACAGGTTCTACAGGACTATTATTCAGCATCATTCTTCCAGTATGAGAAACCGCTTTTTATAGATTCTACAGGACTATGATTCAGCTTCATTCTTCCAGTATTATAAACCACTTTTTATAGATTCTACAAGAGTATGATTCAGCATCATTATTCCAGTATTATAAACCACGTTTTATAGATTCTACAGGTTCTACAGGACTATTATTCAGCATCATTCTTCCAGTATAAGAAACCGCTTTTTATAGATTCTACAAGAGCATGATTCAGCGTCATTCTTCCAGTATTATAAACCACGTTTTATAGATTCTACAGGTTCCACAGGAGTATGATTCAGCATCATTCTTCCAGTATTATAAATAACTTTTTATAGATTCTACAGGAGTATGATTCAGCGTCATTCTATCAGTATTATAAATCACTTTTTATAGATTCTACAGGAGTATGATTCAGCGTCATTCTTTCAGTATTAGAAACCACTTTTTATAGATTGTACAGGATTATGAGTCAGCATCATCATTCCTGTACAAAAAATCCCTTTTAATAGATTCAACGAGTCTATCTGAGCCACCATCGTCATCCCTGTACAAGAAATCCCTTTTAATAGATTCAACGAGTCTATCTGAGCCACTATCGTCATCCCTGTACAAGAAATCCCTTTTAATAGATTCAACGAGTCTATCTGAGCCACCATCGTCATCCATGTGCAAAAAATCCCTTTTAATAGATTCAACGAGTCTATCTGAGCCACTATCGTCATTCCTGTACAAGAAATCCCTTTTAATAGATTCAACGAGTCTATCTGAGCCACCGTCGTCATCCATGTACAAAAAATCCCTTTTAATAGATTCAACGAGTCTATCTGAGCCACTATCGTTATCCATGTACAAAAAATCCCTTTTAATAGATTCAACGAGTCTATCTGAGCCACCATCGTCATCCATGTACAAAAAATCCCTTTTAATAGATTCAACGAGTCTATCTGAGCCACTATCGTCATCCATGTACAAAAAATCCTTTTTAATAGATTCAACGAGTCTATCTGAGCCACCATCGTCTTTCTTGTACAAGAAATCCCCTTTAATAGATTCCACGGATCTATCTGAGTCTGCGTTATTATCATCATAATGTTTACCGCTATTTGTAGATTCCCCAAGCCTGCCTATACGAAATGAGTCTAACTTTTGACCTGTTTCATCGTTAATCCGAAAAGGTGAATTTTCAAGTTTTCGTGAATAACTTTCTGCACATTTCCCCTTCCAGCTCCGAAAGAAGTCGATGTATTTTTCGTAAAGAACTTCATCGTTTTTCAAGTGGACTCGTTTTTTATTATCAGAAATACTTGCATTAGGAACGTTGTCCAAATACTTGATTATTATAAAGGACACATTATTGAAATTTTCGCCTTCGTCGCGAGAACGAAAGCGAGAATTTCGACTGAGCATATTATACTCACTCCACTCCTCTTCCTCCTCCATGTTGACCGAAGTCGTTGCTTGTAATCGACCTCAGATGTTTAGAGAGGTTCTTGTGTTTTAAGCAGTATCAACACTGCTAGATGTTTTAGTCCTCCCCTCATCTGCTGACTGTACTGACTGAATTATCAAGCGGTCTCATGCCTCCTTATATACCAACTCCTTTGAGTCTTTTACCCGTCTTATCTGAAGTCAGCAACCAATCAGATTGCAGGTTTTAACCAGCCGACCAATATTAATCTTGGTTAATTGGATTGACTGGCGAAAACCTGCAGTTATCAAAACATTCCTATCTTGCCAGTGAAATGACTTTACAGGTAACGAGTGAATGAATAAATGTATGATTCAAGCAGAATACGTAGTATATTGCAGTTTATTGTGATAATAATATTATCGTCTTTTTCTGGATTCAGGGGCCGGTTGGATTAGACTTGTAGTTCACAAGCAATAGGGAAACTGCCGACTAAATCTTTGCTATGTACGTATGGAATGCATTCCTTTTGTTTATATATTTAAATATTTATTCATTTATTTCTTAAAGTACGAGACAAATCTGAAAAGACGTTTGACCTAGGTAGGATGCGACAATATATATATATATATATATATATATATATATATATCTATATATATAAATATATATATATATATATATAGATAGATAGATAGATAGATAGATAGATAGATAGATAGATCAAATGCACACACATACACACACGTACAGATATATATATATATATATATATATATATATATATATATATATATATATATATATTATATATATATATATATGCCACGAAGGAAAAATAAACGAATGAGTAACTGCGAGACCTTTCGACGTTTCCACGTCCTTTACTGAGCAGAACTGACATACATGGGACAAAAGACAAAACAAGAAGATTCGTATAACTGACAAATAGGGATTATAAAGAGATTAGTACCTAGAATCCGACACACCAGGAAGAGAGTAACCTTCCCAAACAAGCATAAACAATGGGTGCGATTAAAAGTTTAAGATAAACATCTCAGATACAAGGACAAGACAATTAAAGAATTATAGGTGACAGCTGTTCAGAACTTTGGTAAACAAAACCATGTTCACAATACATATTCACAATACAGGTTAGACATACATTACAACGAAGATAACTCAAAGGCAACTAATTTTTATTTAAGTCTGTAATTATATCTTTGAGGTCATTCTTAAACATGTTACAAATACAAGGGTCTAAATGAAATAGGCCACGACTAACATTGAAATTACAATGAAAAGTAAGTTGTATTAAAGCAGATTCTAAAAGATTTCGTGATAAGACATCTCTTGACCTTGCAATTACTGAACTACCAACCCAATTTATTCGGTGGTTGTTTTCACTTAAATGAATGAATATTGCATTAGATGTTTGCCCAGTTTTTACAGAATATTTATGCTGGCTTAGCCTTACTTCTAGGCCCTTGCTAGACTGTCCGAGATAAAATGAGGGACAATCCATACATGGAATTTTATATATTATGTTGTTGCTTTCTCTGGGGCTATTTTTTTATTAACATTCCTTTTAGTGTGTTATAATGTGACTTATAGTTTACTCTAGAATTAGAAAAAGACAATTGCCTCCCTAACAACTTCTCCGTATGTTTAAAAGTTCTCCTCTTACAAGGCAAGGTACAACTCCACGTCTGGAGGACAAATCAAGGTGAATATCAGCGCTGAATCAAAAATATCACAAGGTGGCTGACAAGTATCAAACTGTCCACTGAAGACGATAGCAGAGGAACATTTGCCGTGAGCTTTGCTAAGTATAAATATTTTACCTTGGGACAGAGAGGTCCCTTTGGCTTTATAACTGAACCCAAGGCGTAGAAGGATAAATCCTGAAGCTGCAGACTGGGAGATCCAAAGGTATGTAGGGTGTAAATAATCTCCAGTCCATGTACTACATGTGAAGAGGCCAAAAATCAGTACCAACGGTCAATCTAAACAGCGCCCAAGAGAGGGTCCAGGAAACAACTCGCTCATATCACCACTGAAGACTTCCATATCCCTTCTGGTCAACAATGGAATTTGAAAAAGAGGATTAGCAAATACATACGACAAGCCAAACACCGGAGAGGAGTAAACTAGCGATTACCATTCTTAACCAATAATCAGTTTTAAAATAATCTATTACATCATTCACCTATCATTAACTGGCAACAAGATGACACGCTTTACCATCAAATAACTTCATTGAAAGCCATCAGTACCCAGAACTAAGGCGTCTCACTTGGAATGTCTTCAGCTTGCTTTAATCAAGCAGGTCTTAGGCTAGGCCATAAATTATAGTTATTGGAGTCAATGGTAGGTCTAGTCTGACCCTTTAGGAGCGTCTTAACCAACCAAAACAGGTCTTGGCAGCATTACTAATACCAATACTTGTAAATTTAACAGAGGCAGGGACTGTAGTGTTATCTGAAAGCTCAGTGAACTACTGTTTTAAGTTTTCAGACTGGTTTTATTGTTTATGTGTGTGTTTACTTATTTGTTTGTGTTTATTTGTGTCACCAGTACTTCTATTAGCGTCTTTTTGCTCCTAATTCTCTCCTGCTAGAATTATATTCACTCATTACTCTGTGTTTTGAGATGCTCCTCTGTTCACTTAGGCCTAGGCGTTATTTCTACTTCATCTCCCGTGTGTTTTATACAAGAATCATTGTGTATGTAAGTGTATGTATGCGAGTAGAGGCTTTCTCTGATACGTAGAACAACACAAGCATGAAACTGTAATAGGACGTTCAAGAAAATTTCAAACGAGATATACAAGAATTTAGTCTCTGTTTCTGTTTTTAAACCTTGAAAGTAGAACGGGTCATAAAGTCTATCATAGAAAACGAATTTGTATTTACAGGGTTAACTAAGGTATTTTTGGTACTTCGTACTAGCCTCTTGATATACTGACATATCTGTCTTCCCATCGTTACCATGTGTATGTATGTGTACACGCACATGTATAATATAGTTAATTATATATATATATAATATTAATATTATATATCTATATATATATAGATATATATATATATATATATATTATATATATATATATATATATATATATATATATATAATATAGAGAGAGAGAGAGAGAGAGAGAGAGAGAGAGAAGTCACATTACTCCTAGACTGCTCACGTAAGCAGAAAACACTTATTCAGAAAGCTTCTCAACTACCATCTACTTCATGTATCTACTAACAGGTTCTTCAGTAGCGCGTTAACCCAAGATCTAGATCTAGTAGATCTTGCGGTAACCCATCCACCCTACGCCGTAGGCCACTCACCTCTACCCTGCAAGTACCATTTGCTTCAGGGATATCAGTGGCCTATCATTCAAACACTTCGTTTATCCATCTACGTCGCATTTTCCCTATTTCCCACTTTTCTTTCCCCCAACACCTCCATATTGCATTCCCTTCTTTCCCCCGCATCTTCCATATTGCATTCCCTTCTTTCCCCCTGTATCTTCCATATTGCTTAATTCCCCTTCTTTTTCCCCCGACACTCCATATTGCATCACCTTCCCCCTTTCTTCCACCGACCTTTTTCCATATTGCATTCCCCTTCTTTCCCTGACAAAAAAAAAAAAACTTCCATATTGCATTCCCTTCTTTCCCCCAACACTTCCATATTGCATTCCCTTCTTTCCCCGACACTTCCATATTGCATTCCCTTCTTTCCCCTACACTTCCATATTTGCATTCCCTTCTTTTCCCCCCGACACTTTCCATATTGCTTTCCCCTTCTTTCCTAGACACTTTCCATATTGCATTCCTTCTTTCCCTAGACACTTCCATATTGCATTCTCTTCTTTCCTTATTATTCCCCTTAGACACTTCCATATTGCTTCACTTCCTTCCCCCGACACTTCCATATTGCATTCCCTTCTTTCCCCCGACACTTCCATATTGCATTCCCTTCTTTCCCCCGACACTTCCATATTGCATTCCCTTCTTTCCCCCGACACTTCCATATTGCATTCCCTTCTTTTCCCCCGACACTTCCCATATAGCATTCCCCTTCTATCCCATGACACTTCCATATTGCATTCCCTTTTCCCCTTCCCCCGACACTCTTCCATATTTGATTCCCTTCTTTCCCTGACACTTCCATATTGCATTCCCCCTTCTTTCCCCGACACTTCCATATTTGCATTCCTTCTTTCCCCCGACACTTCCATATTGCATTCCCTTCTTTCCCCCGACACTTCCATATTGCATTCCCTTCTGTCCCCGACACTTCCATATTGCATTCTCTTCCTTCCCCCGACACTTCCATATACATTCCTTCGTTCCCCGACACTTCATTATTGCATTCCCTCCTTTCCCCTGCATTTTCCATATTGCTTCCCTTCTTTCCCACGACACTCCAAATTGCATTCCGCTTTCCCCGACACTTTCCATATTACATTCCCACCTTTCCCCCGAC
>NC_061087.1:100342113-100352710 GCF_015104395.2 Macrobrachium nipponense | reverse complement strand
GTACGGAAGTTACTTTGGAACAAAGAGTAGCTCTAAATTATGTGTAAAAGATGTGTGCTTTTGGGTTATAGGTGCACAAGCATTACACATCAGTACTATATACAAATACAGAGTGTGCAATATACTCATAAGTATGCACAGCAGTGCATACTGATCAATTTTCATTGTTATCAAATTGAATGAAAAAATATTTGATTTGAATCACAGAGGTTCATAAATGCAAAAACGTTAACACAGCAGTGAATGCAAATATATAGCGTAAGCTATACTCATAAGTATGCACAGCTTAGCAGTGCATACTAATCAAAATCTGGTTGTAACCAAGTTGAATAAAACATGTTAATTTGAAGCATAGAGATTTATAATTTCTCCAGAATTACGCAGCAGTATAAAATATAATAATTTGTATGCATACATCAGCAGCGCTTAGTAATCAAATTTGATAGTTACCAAGTTAAATAAGAAGAAAAAGAGAATACTTAAGAAATACGTACGAAGACATTCGTATCCTATACACATGGATGGAATATACAAACATTTTCTCTCTGTCTCTCTCTCTCTCCTCACAATTAAAGAATTTAACACTGAGACTGCCTCATCATTTTCACTGACCCCAGTAAATACTAGAATCTCAATCTCTCTCTCTCTCTCTCTCTCTACAGAGAGAAGACCCTAGAGATGCTGCCACCCATGCAGTCAGAAATCTTGAAACAGTGAGACGAAGGTTACACATGAGCTTCCCCCTCTCACCCCACCCAAACCCCACTATGCCACTACCCATCATTCCCCCCCTCCCCAACTACCACTCCTACTCTCCTCTCTATCCCCCCCCCCCCCCCACAAAAGCAAAGCACTTAAAAGTGGGAAAAGATAGCTGGAATGGATCCCACACTCTGGAACGCAAAGGCCATATCGTGACTCGGTCTCTCGCTCCCAACCTCCTATCCCCCCCACCCCCCCTACCATCACCTGAAAAAACACCCCCCCATCCTACCACTACCCCCACCCCACCCCTTCAACAAGCCATTCTCGTCCCCCCTCCCCCATCCAAAAAGGTAAGACGTACCACCTTTACTTTTTTTTTTTTATTCTCATTACCATTAGAGACTGTTTTCAATATCTCGACTACACCCATCCACCTTCTAACCGTCGTAGAGCGCTAATAAATAAAGATGGCGTCGAAAACCTTGGCTTCTGCGAAGCCAGTAAGTTATGTAAATCATAAAATGGATGGCCGGTAAGTTATCGAGTCGCTTGTGTGTGTGCATGTGTGTGTCTGCTACTTCCTCCTGTCTACTCTACACCCTTTGCTGTAGCTTAGGCTCTCTCTCTCTCTCTCTCTCTCTCTCTCTCTGGATTCTCCCTTAATTAAATGAAAGCAAAATTAAAACTTCTATAATTTCGAAATGTCTATACCCATCCAAGCATTCTCATCGTCATATTCTCTCTCTCTCTCTCTCTCTGTCTGTCTGTATCTCTCTCTCTCTTTCTCTCTCTCTCTCTCCTCCAATCATTATTGCCTCACACTCCGACTCAATTCGGAGATCGGCTACAGACTTTGTTCTTTTCTGAGCTCGCTCTCCCTCCCTCCCTCTCTCTCTCTCTCTCTCTCTCTCTCCCCCACCCCCCCACCGACTCTTTCTCATTCACCCACCCTAAAACGTACTCTACAACTCACTCTCCCCCCTCTCACTCACCCATCTCCCTCTCTCATTCCATGGCAGTGTTAAAGTCTTATCACTAAACGGTCACAATCCATTCTACGCAGTTTCGGAAAAAACACAAATTCAAATTTTTTTTCTTTCCATAGATTCTCATCCAGGCATTCTCCATATTTATTCTCCACCCTCGCAAAAAAGACACTGAAATGTCCATTCTCATCTTCATTCACCGTCGATAAGTGGAAACAAAAGGAAAAGGGGTAATTTATATTCTCATTCACGCATTCTCCGTCTTCATTCTCCACCCACGAAAAGGAACTTAAATATGCATTCTCATCCGGTCTTCCTTAACTTCATTCACCATCGGTAAAAGAAAAGAAAGAATTAAATGGATGTTCATATTCTCATATATTTTCCATCCGGACTCTTCTCTAACTAAAGTAAGTTCTCCATCCAGATTCTTAATCAGTTCAATAATGAAAAAAAAAAAAAACGAAATATACATCAATTTGAAAAGTATATTTATTCAATCATCTCCTCTCTCTCTCTCTCTCTCTCTCTCTCTCTCTCTCTCTCTCATCTGGATTCTCCCCTAATAAAAATTTTCAAAATACATAAATACATAATTCTGAAATGACTACTTAATCAAACCTCTCTCTCTCTCTCTCATCTGAATTCTCCCACAATAAAATTAGAAAAATATATAAATACATAATTCTGAAATGGTTCTACTTAATGAAACACTTCTCTCTCTCTCTCTCTCTCTCTCTCTCTCTCTCTCTCTCTTTCTGGATTCACAATCAATGAAAATGTTAAAATTATATATACATAATTCTGAAATGTCTCTACTTACACATTCTCTCGCTCTCTCTTTCCTGGATTCAGAATCAATGAAGAAGTTAAAAATATATAAATACACAATTCTGAAATGTCTCTACTTGATCAAACCTCTCTCTCTCTCCTAGATTCACAATCAATTAAAATGTTAAAAATAATATTAAATACATAATTCTGATGTCTCTACTCTCCATACTCCTCCTCCTCCTCCTCCTCCACCCCCCTCTCTCTCTCTCTCTCTCTCTCTAAAAAAAAAAAAGAAAAAAAAATCCACCACCACTTCCCAATCTACCGAATCCCTTCCCCTTCCACTCTCTCCTCACTCTGGACGATTCGCTAATCATCGACATCCTTCTCTTCCCAATCAACGTCGTTACCACGATACCCAAGCCCTCTCCAAGCATGAGCTCTCTCTCTCTCTCTCGTCTAGATTCTTCCTAAATAAAAAAATTTACAAATATCTCTCTCTTCTTTTCTTCTACTTCTTGATCACCACTCCTCACCCCCCCCCCCAACATCTTCCACCCCTCCCCCTGTCACCCACCCTCGCCAAATTCCCCAAAACTAAACCCACCCTTTTGGCATACCCTCCTCCCCCACCCCCCCGACTCCCATATTCCCCTTCCACACACGAAAAGCAAAAAGGATCGCTTCTCCTTCAACCTCCCCCACCCCCCCACCAAAATCCATGGTGGGCGTCGACAATCTCTTCTTTCTTTCATTCCTGTCATTTGTCGTGACGTCCATGTTTGTTTGTTCGTTTGTTTTGAGTGTTTGCTTTTGTTTTTACTGTTGTTCCATACTACGCATGTTTGCGTGCGTGTTTGTTCATGTCTCTGGTAGTGTGTAAAGGGTTTTTTTTTTTTTTTTTTTTTGCGTGTCCCTGTAAGGGTGTTTTTGTGTATGTGATTACTTCCACGTGTCTGAGATGGTTTCTGCTTGTGTTTGTGTGACACTGTTTGTGCGTATCAACGCGAGCGTTTGTTTATTTTACAAGTATGTGTTTGCATCTGCGTTTGTTTTCACGTTTCTGTAATCGTTTCAACGTGTTTGTGTGACGCTGTTTGTGCCTGCATATTTGCGTTCTTTTTAAGCAAAGAGTAAAACCGATTACCTCATTACCATCTGCGCATTCCAAAAAATTCCTGGTTGGCTTCAGCGCACAGCGTAACAAGCAATACGCAGCATTTCATGCGGATATACTATACGCTTTCGAAAGAGATTGCAACACCATTTACGCGTAACATCATCAGATAAATAAAAGTGAAAGTAGAAAGTACTTTCCTTAGTTTCTAAAGCACTTCGATGGCGTATTCTCAATGACTACTTAATAAGTAAGAAAGCATTACGCATGCGTAAGGGCAGAAACAGCAGTACTTTCTAGCTACAAAGAACGATCGTTTTTGGTACGCCCCTACCGTGCTCGACTGACTGATTGGTTACAAGTTATCTGGCGTCGCAATTACAAGGATCAGTGACGCCATGAACGTACATCCATAACAATCATTAACCAGTTATCGCGATTTTCATAAAAAAAAAAGTCGAGATCATGTTTGGTACGACCATACAATTATTGATTGTAAGTTACCTGGCGTTACAATTACAAGGGTCAGTGGCGCCATGACGTCATGACGCCATGACCGTACCCTCACATCAGTAAGTAAATGGTATTTACTTTTGTTTAAAAAAAAACCGGTCATTTCTGATATTACAGTACAACATCAAACGCTGAATGGTATCCCCCAGTTGGTACAATCCACCAGAAACCTCACACAACAATTGCGTCCACTAATTGGGCAAAATGAACGATAATTTCTGGCGACTAGCGACCGAGCAAGAGCGACAATATCATTTCACTAAAGACGACGAAAAAGAACGTTCATCTATGACACCACACAGCGACAGATAATCAAAACAATGAACGTATTCGGTATCTGGTAAAAATGATAACGAAAATTTCTGACGCTATGTAATGTGATGTATTATAATATGCGGCATAAAACTGTATTCGTTGCTTTGTAAAAAGAAAAAAAAAAAGAAAAAAAAAGAAAAAGAGGTACGATAAACTTCTGAGCTGATGTACGATAATTTCCAGTAAGTGCAAGATATACACTGCTTGGAACCATGGTAATTACTGAATGAGAGAGACAGAGAGAGAGAGAGAGAGAGAGAGAGAGAGAGAGAGTGGAGAGAGAGAGAGAGAGAGAGAGAAACTACAGTCATTACCGAATATATATATATATATATATTATATATATATATATATATATATATATATATATAGAGAGAGAGAGAGAGAGAGAGAGAGAGAGAGAGAGAGAGAGAGAGAGCCATCCCCAAGATAAAGCTCTAAGCGAAAAGCAAAAGGGTATATATGTTGTGCACCTCTAAAAGGCTCTTATCAGCAACCACCCTTATCGCTCTTATCAAATTCTATTCATAGTATTTCCACCGTTTTTTTCCTTCGGTCTTCTCCGAAACTCTCACCTTAAACTACTAAGAATTTAAACGGTTCATCCCGTTCAAATATATCTTAAAGTAGTGGCCTTTAGATAATTAAATTTTTTTTTTTTTTGCAAAAACTCACTAAGTGCTCAAAATCTGTTCTTGCATTAAAATGCTACGCAAACTACTCTCTCTCTCTCTCTCTCTCGCTCTCTCTCTCTCTCTCTCTCTCTCTGTTTATATCATTCGGTAATTACTGTGGTTTCTCACTCTCTCTCTCTCTCTCTCTCTCTCTCTCTCTCTCTCTCTCTCTATATATATATATATATATATATATTATATATATATATAGATATATATGTGCACATGTATTATATATAATTCTCTGTATATTATATATATATATATATATATATATATATATATATATATATATATTTACACACATACACTCGTGTATATATGTTGATAATAAGACGAAAGTACTTGATTTCAAACCTCATAAATTAACACTTAGGTTATTATACGGTATGTATATTATACACCATTACACAGTGAATACCTTCAAAGACCTACATATAAACAAACGTATATGAATACAGAAACCGCAACTATTACTTACACCATTATACGTTATGTATAGTATACACCATGTACAAACCGTACCCTATAACGAACAAACAAAAACGTACAAACGCAATTGCATAGTACGTAGACGTAAACAGGTATTATCACAGGGAGTACGTTACAACCGCCACAAAAAAAACGTAAGTGCCCTTCACGCTCTACCGAGCAGAGCAAGTTTATTATTATTATTATCATTATTATTATTAATATTATTATTATTATTATTATTATTATTATTATTATTATTATTAAAAGAAAAAAGCCATGTAAACGAAACTGTTTACTGAAAAAAAATTTTTAAGAAAAAAATAATAAAAAAATACAGAAAATCACAAAATAAAAATAAATGGGTCAACTAAATCACATGATTAATAAATAAAAAAGAGGACTTTCTTCAAAGAGGTACGACAACAAGAAGTAACGGTTGCCAGTTATCAAAAATAATATCAACATAATACTGAATAAATTCCGGCGATAGTTTTATCATTATAGCTGATCAAACTTTCATATTTTACTTTGGAGAGTCGTACTATGACTAACCATGAGATATTTCCAGAGAAACACTACGTTTAAAATAAAAATCAAAATAAACATTTTTCGATATGAAGAGAGAGAGAGAGAGAGAGAGAGAGAGAGAGAGAGAGTGTGTCTCTTACTCATACACATTGTTGTTATGTCAACAGGGGAAATTATTGTTATCAAATTATATAATATATATATAATATATATATATATATATATATATATATATATATATATATACATATATATATATATATATATATATATATAATATAATTGATAACAATAAATTTTCCTTTGTCTTGTTGACATAACAAGAATGTGTATGAATAAGAGACACACACTCTCTCTCTCTCTCTCTCTCTCTCATAAGAAACAAGATGCTCAAGAAGAAGAAGAATAGGAAGAAGAAGAAAAAGAGCAAGATAAAGATGAAGAAGAAGAATAGAAGAAGAAGAAGAAGAAGAAGAAACGTCACAGCACCACAACGAAGACTCGATTGTACCGGACCGCTCGCTCGCTCGAATTTCACCCCCTCCCCCTCCCCAACCCCACCCTCTCCATAACAACCCCGAGACCCCCCACCCATACCAAACACGAACTGCGTTTCACGAGTAAATCGAACGTCAATTTTTTTTCTTTTTGCCCATGGAGGGGGAGGGAGTTGGAGTACGGTGGGGGGAGGGGGGTGGGGGTTGAGTCTAACCATGATGCTAGTATTATAGCAGCTTGAACTTGCAATATATATATATATATATATATATATATATATACTATATATATATATATATAATATATAAACATATATGAAATCCTTACCTGAAATGTCATTTATATACTGAAGCTTGAAATATATTCAAAGTTCCCCAATTCAAATCACATATCGCATGGAACTGTTTTGAATTTTGAGCATAATATACAGCTTTTAAAATTTTAATACAAAGCATCTTAATAATGATTACTCAGATTGCTCACATAACATTCAAAATAAACTTCTAAAATTTTTATATATAGTTTAAAATTCTCCTCTGACATTATCAAAAAAATACCATAAATAGCATGAAACAGTTAAAAACATTCTCTATTCAAAACACAGTTTCAAAAGACAAAACAAAAAGTGAGAAAAAAATAACCATTATAGTTCCAAAATTCAACAGTGAAAAAAATTTCTCGTCAAATCAGTTTCAAAACACCACAAAAAAAGGCCCACAAAGTAAATAAAAATATTCTACAAGGCCCCACCAAAAAAAAATTACCCCATTCAATAGTAAACAAATATTAAAAAGTTTCACCAGATCACAAAATGTCAAACAAAATCAATTTAAAAAATCCCAAAAGTCACACAAAATTAATAATAATAAAAAAAAATTCCAGAATAGTTACATAAAAATAGTAAAATGTTGCCAGCCTTAAAAAACCATTCGAAAGTTTTAAAAAAAATATATTCAAAAGTAAAAAAAAAACACACAAAATAAAAAAATCTCCACAGCAATTCCAAAAATAGTAACCTAGAACTAGCCTTTATAAAAAAAGAAAAAAAGAAAAAAGGGAAAGAGCCCTTCAACAGTTAAAAAAGTATGCAAAATTGTTCAAAAGCCACACAAAAAATTACAAACCGGTTAAAAAAATCCACAATAATTCCAAATATAGTAACCCGAAACCAGCCTACGAAAAAAGAAAAAACAAGCCTACGGAACTGATTACCATACGAAAGTGCTCGAGGAGGACCAGGGCCCGAAGGTCCCAAACGGATCGAGGAACAACCTTATTAGCATGGGAGTCTCTCTCTCTCTCTCTCTCTCTCTCTCTGGACTTTTACACATTTTCATGCGCGGTCTGATTGTGGAGGGAGGCAAAATATATTAGCATACATAAGCTCTCTCTCTCTCTTAAAGTCGATGTATAGTCTTACTCTTTCTCTCTCATGTAAGTAGAGTAAACTATTTCGTATACACACAAAACATGAAAACGAAAGATACCATGACTTTCGACTTTTAATAGTGCCATCATCAGGGTACTGACGATGGCTAATAAAATTGTCGAAATCCTTTTCATTTCAATTTATCTTCACGTATGTATGTATGTATATGTGTGTATATATATTTTATATACATTTATATAAATATTAAAGATATATATAATATATATATATTATATATATATATAAATATATATATATTATATAATTATATTATTATATATGCATACATTGCTGTGTCAATAGCAGACAGTTTCTTTCATGTCTCACCGTAAAAAGTTGTACACTGCGTGAGTATATATGTACACACATACTTGCTCAAGAAAAGACTGCAACATTTTCCCATACCTCTTGGTAATACAAAGACACAAAGCTTTACCCTTCAACTCTGCAACCTTCAAAATTGACCTATGGTGACCCGGCCAAAAAAAAAAAAAAAAAAAAAAAAAAAAAAAAAAAAAAAAGGAAAAAATAACCACTATCAGCACCGCCCTCTTTTTCTTCAATTACCTACCTGGCGTTCCCAGTAAGGTCTGTTAGGGCAGGTTCTAAGCAACCCACGTTACAGGTCCCTATAAAGGTTACATACAGGTCTCGTAGAAGTCCTATAAGGATTCCATACAGGTTCTATAAAGTTCCACGCAAGACAGGGGCCATAAAGAGTTTCATACAAGTCACATACTTGTTTCATATAAATCACATACATGTTCCACACAAGTACAATAACAGTTCAATATATGTTACATAGAAGTCCCATAAAGATTCCATACAGGTTCCACATAGGTTCCACACAAGTCCAATACAGTTCCATACAAGTTCCATGGAGGTTCCTTACAGGTTACATACATGTCCCATACAGAGGGAATGGAAAATTGGTAAGTAGAAAAATTAATTTACGTTCAAGTCCACTCGTCTTTGTTTTAATGGAATGAATAGACTACATACAATCGCAGTCATTGGTATTTGTGAAAGCACATGAATGTGTAAGGGCAAGTATATGGACGGTGAGTATATATAAAAAAAAGCACACACACACACACACACACACACACACACACAAAAGCATGTTTTTATCTAAACAAAATTTAGGAAGATGGCAGCAGAGTAATAAAAAAATAAAAAAAGTTAATTACACCAGGTAAAAGACTGGAGATGAAGGTTAAATTTTTCAAAAATCCACCTATAAATACACATAGAATAAAAAGCTGTCTTTGTTGAATCTGAATTTATATTTTGTCTCCTGAGAGGAAAAACTCACCTACCTCCGTTTTCTATATCAATTCTTCTCAATGTCCTCTCTTACTACATAAACTCCTGAATACTGTGTAACACGATACCACTGCATTTTTGTTAACTAGCTTGCTTTAATGCATCTCACAGCATAATGATAATAATAGGAACGACGTAGATTATTATATTATTATTATTATTATTATTATTATTATTATTATTATTTTATATTTGGAATATAAACCCAACTCAATTGGAAAAAGCCTAAAGGGGTCCATTAACTTGAAATGCAAACTTCCAAAGAATATGGTGTTAATTTGGAAGAAATTACAGAAGATAATAATAAATACAGACAGAAGAGAAATACAGAATTACAGGGTGAACTGTTTGAGGGTAGTAATGAATTGCCTGTCACAAACAAAAATATATTAAAAAAAACAAAAAGAAATGAATGCATGCGCAAAATAAACTGTTAATCAAACTGAACAGGTAATACAGAAAGAGGAGGAATACGTAATGCAAGACGAACTGGTTTAGGGTAGTTATGCAATGCGTGTCACAAACATAATATATTAGACAAACAAACATACAAAAATGAAAAGGTATAAACAAACCAATCTATTAAGCAAACAGAATATACCTATTTTTACTAAACAAACCTAGGTTTAAACAAACCAGCCTATTACACTGAATATACCTATTTTTATTAAACAAACCTTAAACATAGGAATACTCACAGTTTAAACAAATCAATCTATTACTCAAACAGAATATATTTCTCGTGCAATGCAACCTACGAACCAGGAAGATTTGTCCGTTCTTCTTGACTTCGTCTGTTCCCACCCACTACGTCTGTCTCCCTCCCAACCCCCCCCCCTTTTCGGGGGGGAACCAGGACCTCCCCCCACTGAGGGAGGGGGAAGAGGAGGCGGGGACGAAGAAATGGGTAGGAATGGTTGGGGGTTGGGGGGTGTGAGGAAAAGCGGACATTCCTAACCGCGTTGAAAACGAAAGAGATTAATCTCCTCGAACCCGGATCTAATATATATTTTTTTTCTTATCCGGGTTAAAAACCGTTTTACGAAGGAGGACATTTTGGAATTTTTATATTTTGGGGATTTTTCAGCCATTACTCATTTTCAAGAAGAACCCTGTCTGTCAGTCTGTCGTTTTGGGAGAGGCTGGCCTTCTTCTGTGTGAATGCAAGCACACACTGCTCTTCTTGTAAAGGTGTATATACGTCGTTTTTGTATACAAGACACCTACACATACAATGAGCAAACACTGATAAAAGCAT
>NC_061087.1:100312113-100334613 GCF_015104395.2 Macrobrachium nipponense | reverse complement strand
AAATGTTTGGTAGGTTGGTAGGTTGAACTTGAAGTCAGTGGCTCCTATGGTGGGATTATCACAAATGAATTGGGTTCATCTCCTAAATAACAACGGTCAAAGAAAGGCTGTATTCATTTTTCTTATCCATCGAAATAGTGACACGTGTGTGTCATGTCAATAGGAATATATATGTACACATATGGCCGCATGCTATTGTCTTGTCCTGCGTTTCAGTAAGTGATAGGACACGTGAGATCATAATTCAATGCTCACATATGACGGATTTATATATATATATATATATATATTATATATATATATATATATATATATATATATATATATTATAAAACATGGCCTCATTTGAAAATTTTAGGTCCTGCTATTAATTGTATTTGTGCATATACTATATATGATTTATAAAGCTTAACTCACAACATAACCAGAAAAAATCATACGGTAAAATATTATTCCATGAGTGGAACAAGACTAAGAAGAGGGATGTCAGTGTGTATGTATGTATGTATGTGTGTGTGCGCGGGTGTGTACACACACAACAGTTATGGACGAGAAATCTGCCGACTGCAAAAGTGTTTTCTACAATCCAGTCTCGGGGAGGACGAACCAGCTAGGCTTAATGTCATGTTCAATATTGTAATGGTATTTATTGATCGGGTAAAACTCCTCTTCCTCTCTTCTCTCACCACTCTTCTTCTCCCCACGGTAAGGAATTCTCGTTCCTATCTCCTCCACAGCTTCAATGCTCGCCGAAAGCATGCACGCACGCACTAACACATACAAGCAAACATACTGGCCAAAAAGCCACAAGAGCAAACATGGGCATTTAAGAAACATACACAAGGAAGTACTTAGTTTCGCTTCCAAACACGTATCACACATACGTACGTATATTTACACACATTTCGTAAGTTCTTTTACCTAACGTGCTAAACATGCAGACATGTTACTTCAAATTATTCAATCGCCAACAAACACCACATACAGGCAGACACAAACACAGAGCTATAGGTTCAATTAGAAGCACTCACAAATAGAATTCTGAATTACTTGAAAAAAAAAAATACGAGATAACCAGACACCATTGATAAACTCCAATATGATTACGTGATTACCACATGGAGAATGGAGACGATGATTCTTCTCTCTCTCTCTCTCTCTCCATCCTTTTGGTACTTTTATATCGAACAATAGCAGACAGAGGAATGATAGAAGATAGAGAAGACATCCACTGATCGCTCTCTCTCTGTCTCTCTCTCTCTCTCTCCGTACATTTGTAGTCTAAAACGACCATGATGAATAACAGAAAAATAGGTATGACTGAAGACAGTCGCTGAACATTCTCTCTCTCTCTCCTTTGGTACTGCTAAACGTCTATGAAGTGCAGCAGAAAATGGCGCATGATAGAATACATGAGCTGGTCTCTCTCTCTCTCTCTCTCTCTCTAACCTTTAGTCTGGGATGCACTTCTACCAAATGGCAATAATGAAAGAACTTTTATATATAAAAAAAATAGATAAATAAACAGAAAAACATCAACAGCAATGTTTGTTTTTCTCGATCAGTTTTCGTAGCCTCTTCATAACCCAGACATCCTCAGCAAGAGGACCTTATTCATGACTGGCAAGACGAAAGGTCATTCGGGGAGAGAGAGAGAGAGAGAGAGAGGTGAATGTCTTCTAAGTATAATAAGATTCCTCTTTTTCTGCTATTGTTCATAGACGTCTATCAGTACCAAAGAGAGAGAGAGAGAGGCGAGAGAGAGAGAGAGAGAGAGAGAGAGAGAGACCTGCTGGATATGGGTTACAAATGAACGTGGTAAAACAATAAGAAACAGTTAAAGATTTTCAATATTTCATATCTAGAGAAAATTGCTAACATACTTTACACTTCTTTTTAATATAACTTACACTTCTATTATTTTATTCTATTTCATTCAGTTATTATGATCTATAAAAACGTACACACACGCACATACAAACAAATACATATACATATATATATAAATATATATATATATATATATATAATATATATATATATATATATATATATATATATATATATATATAATTTCTTGAATGAACAACCCTTTACATACATTCGAAAAAAACAGAGTAGAACGCACAGGCACCCGAATAACATATACCGAAACATCTACTTAAAAATACAAATAGCAGCAAGAAACAGCTCTGGCGAGTTAACAGCTTTTATTTAAATAATCCACAGAACAGAGGTAGGAAGGATCGACAGCTTATATTTTTAGAAGGGAATGGAATATAGAATTATGGCCAAAGGCCAAGCGCTGTGGCCTATGAGTTCATTCAAGGCTGAAAGGAAAATTGATAGTAGAAAGGTCTGAGGAGGAAAGTATGACGAAACAAAAAGAACATGAACGGAGGTACAGTAAAAGGAATGCCTACAGTGCGCCTCGTGCCCCATTGTCGGGGATATAAAAAGCTTACGACACCGAATGTCATCTCCCGTCCGATACCGGCACGATTCACGTGCGATGGAAAAGACATAATGGTCGCCACGTGGTGGAAGAAACTCTCTGCAGCATGCAATCATGTAATTAAGACGTGATTTAATTGAGCCCCCCTCCCCCCCACCCCACATCGCTCATTCATATTCCCATCCCCCCCCCCCCCCCGCCCCCAAACCCCCGTCCATCAACAATCGTCCAGTAGCCAACCGCAAGACACCTAGAGACCAAAGTTTAGAGTTACGATGGTGTTAGGGGTATGAAGATCTGTAGAACAAAAGCTCTCTCTCTCTCTCTCTCTCTGTGTAATAAATAAAACATATAGTTCAAATGATCTGTAGAACAAGCTCTCTCTCTCTCTCTTTCTCTCTGCAATATGTAAAACATAAGGTTGAAATGATCAATAGAACAAAAGCTCTCTGTCTCTGTCTCTCTCACTATCCCAGACCATCCAAGATTGGAAGATGCAAAATATACCGGAAGATGCATTAGCAATTCTCTGGTAGACATTAGAGGTGCCTCACACTGAGGGACCTGGGGAAATCCGAACGAGCTGTAAGGTCTGTAAGGTAAGGTCTCTCTCTCTCTCTCTCTCTCTCTCTCTCGTAAAACACAAATATAAAAACAACAGGCGAATTCACTATTTAGGATAAACGCAGACACGTGTGAGCTTCCAACACATTTACGAGACAGGCATATACTTCATTCTGACGAATATTTTGGCGAAGTCACTTCCAGTCCTTTATTCGTCAAAATAAAAACTATATGAGGGAAACAACGGCATAAGGAACTGTTTAAATTACCCGGTAACTTTTCTATTATTTCTGTCGCAGTAACATAAGAGGTCCTAAATTGAGTTTTTAAGTGTTCAAGGGAAAAATCACAATAAAAACGCCAAAATATCGGAAGAAAATACTATATTTCAGACTGCTGTCTCTCTCTCTCTCTCTTCATCTACCTGAAGAGAGAGACAGCAGTCTCTAATAATAAAGTATTTTCTCTCTATATTTTGGCGTTTTTATGGGCTCCTTTTATTAGATGGAATCTGTTGGAAGAGAACATTTTTACCACTTTTATATATATATATAATTATATATATATATATATATATATATATATATATATATATATACATACACTGGTAAATCCGTATTCATGAATAATTACTGCAAACAAGCATAAAAAATTTTGGTAAATGGAATAAATTTGATCAAAGTATTAGATCAACTTAGCTGTATCACACTTACAAAATGTCTCAATCTATCGCATTTACCCTAACATGCCTAAGCCTATGACAAATCCATAAAAAAAAAGGAAACCTAGTCTATAAAAATCTGAACACGAAAATGTAAAATCTGAATGAATAGTGTCAAAAGATTATTATCATTATTATTATATTACTATCATTATTTATTATTATTTATTATTAATTATAAGATAAACCCAATTCATATGGAACAATCCCACATGGCCAGATTTGAACTTCAACCTTCCAAGAAAATATTGGAGTTAACTTGAAATAACAGAAGGCAAAAGGAAATATAACAAAACGTAAAAGGACAAAATAAAACAAAGGTAATAGGAAAAAATAACTTAAAAGTAATGTGAAAGAATAAGGAAGAAGTAGAATAAATTACAGAATGTAACAATAAAAACTATAAAGGAGGTAATATAAAAAAAAAACAACAGAAAGTAACAGGAAAAATAACGCACATAATATAGAAAGAAATAACAGAAGGTAATAGAAAAAAAACATATATTAACAAATCACTAAATAAAGATAAAAGCATATGGAAAACTTAACACGACAAGGGGAGAAGGGAGGGGGATTGATGGGGGGGGGGGTGAGTTGGTTACACACTATACAGTAGTTAAGTCACGAGCCCCAAGTACTACCTGGGAAAACACAGCCACGAATACAAACGAAAACTCACGAATGCTTCGAGAATCTACTATCTACCAATCGATAAGCAAGGAACTTTTCAGAGAAAAACAAAGGAAACGGAGTATGGTTACAAGACAGCAACGGACAAGAGATTTGTACGTATAGTGATATATATATATATATATATATATATATATATATATATATATATATATATATATATACATATATATAGTGTGTGTGTGTGTGTGTGTGAAAAAAGTTGAAAAAATAAATAAGACACATACCAGTGGTGTGTAACTGGAGAAATTACTGTTTTTCTAGGATAGGAGTCATAAGAACGATAGGATATGTGTGTATGTGTAGAGTATATATATGTGTGTGTGTTAGTTCGTAACTTGTAGATATTTTACTTATAATTACAAATAAAACTCTATTTGGGTGTAATGTATTCTAAAGGCAAGGTAAATACAATGCATATCTCTCTCTCATATATATATATATATATATATATATATATATATATATATATATATATATATATATATATTTCATAAAAGTCTTTACAATGAAAAACACAAAGCAATCTGTCTACAAGGCACATTTTGTTATTATTATTATTATTATTATTATTATCATTATTATTATTGTTATTATTGCCCACAACCTTTCACCTACTTCCAGATACGGCTCAGATGAAAAATACTTCATAACTACACACAAAGTAAACAGCCTTACCGACGACGTAACACATGACAATACTCCCTTCAAGGAATAATATGCAAAAGCAATGCTTGTAGAATCTTGTGCCTTAAAGCAGAGGTCTCGTAATTCAACTACACGCAGAGAGAGAGAGAGAGAGAGAGAGAGAGAGAGAGAGAGAGAGAGAGCTTTTATTGGTAAACAAACAAAACGTGCTTTCGGCAAGACTTGAGACATGCAAGCACAAGCGCAAGCACGCGAACGACGGTCTGCCCGCGTTATAATGAAGCATAGAGTTCCTTTGGATTAAGTGCACTCTATATATATATATATATAGATATATATATAATATATATAGATATCATATATATATATATATAGATCTATATATATATATATATATATATATATATAAATAATATATATATATATATATATATATATATATATATAATGTTGCAGCTAAGGGCCGAAGGGAAGCTGCAAAGAACCCTAAGTTATGTCTACAGTGCGCCGCTCCAGGACACGAGTCACTTATGATATAATCCATTCCATATTAAAAAGTTATATTTTACTTGATCATTTGAAAGCATGTTAGTACACTATAATAGTTACTGTTTAGGCTTGACCCGTCATTCATTCAGTGCAAACACCGAATCATTCAAACTGCATAATAATAACAAAGAGGATTATGAGTAGGAAGAACTCACATGTGATATACAGCGAGATAACTTTTTAAATGATTAGGTTCCCCAAGCAGGAGATTAATTTACATATCCATCATCTTTCGCACAAATATAAAAGTATTACCTGCTCCTTAAATTATCGCAGAAATTTTAATGATGAGTAAGATAAGCTAATGCGTATATAAATATATATATACACCTAATGTGTGTATATATACACAAATTTCCACATGACCTAATTCCGATACTTTCCACTGCATACTTCCTTTTCCTTGTCGCAATGACCTCGTTCCCCAATTCAGCCTGAAATGACCTCACATGACTGTCAAGGAGAGAGAGAGAGAGAGAGAGAGAGAGAGAATTATTCCACGAGCGTATTTCGTAGTATGCTTAACACGAAGTTCCTTAACAATCAGACCACGAGCACGTGAGAGAGAGAGAGAGAGAGAGAGAGAGAATTTCACGAGCGCATTCGTAGTACGTTTCAAACGAGGTTCCGTAGTTCTGTCAATCATTAGACAAGCACATTCTCTGTTCGATACGCGTTCGCGACCGACCCGGCCTTATTTCGCGAATGCGGCGTCTTTGATCTATCGATTTATTTCGTCGGGGGTGAACTAAATACGAGAACCAATTGAGATTTTACGACTGCTTATATATCCATCTCCCTCTCTCTCTCTCTCTCTGTTCAGATTACTGTTATTTTTTCTTATGATTATTACGAGAGAGTGACTGACTAACCTGGATTTTTTGTGTGTGACGTATATGTAATAGCTTTTTGAAGTGAAATTATTATTTTTTTTTTTTTCATGACCTTTTGGGCTTTTTTTGCCAGTGTCGGTAGCTTTACCATAAAAAAACACACACCTCTCTATATATAATACTTTTTATATTATATATTATTAAATGCATTGGCACATTTTGTTTTATACAATTTTATTTTTCTTTGTCACGACCGAGATTCATTTTTTTTTCCGTGTCGGTATCTTTACTATAAACACACACACATTTATAGTATATATTATATATACATATATATATATATATATATATATATATATATATATACATATATATATATGAATATATATATATATATATATATATATATATCTATATATATACTATATATATAATATATATATATATATACTATATATGTAATAATGCATTGGCATATTTCACAAACTGCAAAAGACAAGTGGACGTTTTATACTGATTTTAGGAATTATGTTTTTCATTGACTTTATGGATTTTTTTTTTTTATTTTGATTTCAGGAATTCTGTTCTATAACAAATTTGAGGATTTTGCTGTATGCTGACTTTAGGAATTCGGCCCTATTTTATTTTAGGGATACAGGTTTATACTGATTTTTTTTAGGATTTTGTTTTATACCGATTTTAAGGAATCTGTTTTATAAAGATTTTTGGGATAAGGTTTTACACTGGCTATAGGAATCACGTTTGTTTATTACAGATTCTTTTTATTTTACACTCATTTTAAGGATTCTGTTTTACAATGATTTTAAGGACTGTGTTTTCTAATGATTTAGATCTTTTGTTTAATGATTTTTTAAAGGTTTCCGTTTTCCATCGATTTCAAGTATTCTGTTCCATATTAATTTTAATGATTTTTTTTAATATTGCTTTTAGGGATCGTTTGTTTGTTTGTTTGTATGGTGTTTTAACGTTGCACAGAACCAGTGGTTATTCAGCAACGGGACCAACGGCTTTACGTGACTTCCGAACCACGACGAGAGTGAACTTCTTTCACAAGAAATACACATCTCCGACTCCTCAATGGAATGCTCGACAATCGAACTCGCGGCCAACGAGGTGGCAGGCCAAGACCATACCGACCACGCCACTGAGGCGCCGCTTTTGGGGATTGTGTTTTATATGCTTAATTTCCCCTCGCGTCAATCAAGACGTCTTCACGACTGATTTCCATATGATACTTTCTTTCGCTGCCAAAGTTTCTGCTAGACACCTACTGCCTTCCTTTCATTCCCACATCGATAGGAACAAATATGCTCAGTCATTTTCACCATAATCCTTAAAAACAAATCCGTGAAACTCGTCATTTTCCAAAGCAAATATTTTCAGTAACTTATATTTAATAATTCACTAACTTTTTTTTTGTTTTAAATAAGTGAGATCACTTCTTTCTGTATTTCCTTTAAAACTTTCTCTTGCTTACCAGTGAACGCCATATTTTTTGGAGGCTTGAAATTCAAAGTCAAAATGGCCCCTGTTGTGGTGGGCTTGTTCCATATGAATACGTTTCATCTCCAGAATAACAATAATAATAATGACAATCAAAAGCCACAGTAGTGTTAAAATATATTATTGTACATTGCTAAAAATGACTAGGTAGGACTGAAGAAGGATACGGATCAGTATCCGAAAGATTCTCCTGGTCATTTTTAACATTGCACAAAAATATATTTCTAACGCTACTGTGGCTTTTAATTATCAATATCATATCTTCGTTACGGAGGTTCCTTAGTTCAAAAACAATAATAATATTACCATATCTCGACGTCAAACTGGTATATTAGGTATTTTAACGTCCTCGTGGAATGAAACTTGGTATCACTCAGGGGGGGAAACTTTAGCAGCCAATAATAATTGACTGTCTGGCCGAGAGAGTTTGCACCATGAAACCCAGCTGGTTTCAAACTATATAGATATGTTTGACGTAACTTCTACCAATCGAAACTGCATCCAATTCTCAGTTCTACGACACAAACGAAATATATACATACATACATACACACACACACATATATATAATATATATATATATATATAATATATATATATATATATATATATATATATATGTGTGTGTGTGTGTGTGTGTGTGACTGGTCGCTTGTTTTTACCAGATACATATGCAATTGTAATTCGCCACAATGCCCTCTTAACTTCTTGAATTCTTTGCTCTCGTTGGGATCTTCAGGCTTGTAGCGACAAGCATATCAAAAATAGAGCAAAGAATTCAGAAGTTAAGAGGGCATTGTGGCGAATTACAATTGCTTATGTATCTGGTAAAACAAGCGACCAGTAACACACACACACACACATATATATATATATATATATATATATATATATATATATATATATATATATATATATATGTATATATATATATATATAATGTATGTAGGTATTGATGTATATATTTCGTTTGTGTCATAGAACTGAGAATTGGATGCAGTTACGATTGTAGAAGTTTACGTCAAACATATCTATATAGTTTGAAACCAGCTGGTTTCAAACTATATAGTAAGTGTCTAGCAGAAAACTTTTGCAGCGAAAGAAAGTCTCATATGGAAATGAGGCTCAGGAAAGTATATACTTACGAGCTGTCAGTCGTGATGACGTCATGATTGACGAGAGGAGAAATTAAGCATAAAAAACACAATCCCCCATAGGAATATATATATATATATATATATATATATATATATATATATATATATATATTCCTATGGATGTCAAGGGCATTATTCGCAGATACTATCTCCTTATCAAGATTCTGAATCGCTCTCCACTATATATATATTACTTTTTCTCTTCGGTCAAGCTTCTCGGGAATAAGGAATACACGCTTGCCTAAAAAAAAAAAAAGAAAAGTAAAAAGATATCATCTGGGAACAATGCCACTGACTCCAATAGGAATTTCACAAGAGAGAATATATAGCTATATGCCCAAATAGCATATATATAGTATGTATGGTTTTGGTTTGTATGATGTTTTTACGTTGCATGGAACCAGTAGTTATTCAGCAACGGGACCAAAGGCTTGACGTGACTTCCGAACCGCGTCGAGAGTGAACTTCTATCACCAGAAATATACACATCTCTCACTCCTCAATGGAATGTTCGAGAATCGAACTCGCGGCCACCGAGGTGGCAGGTCAAGACAGCATATATATATATAATATTATATTATTATATATAATAATATATATATATAATATATATTATTATAGCATACATAACAACCTATAGTATATACGTGCATTTTATAAAAGAAGTCCAAGGAACCTGAAAGCATAAAGCAAGGGAAAAATATCCAAGATGATAAATTCAATACATCTTACAAACAATAAAACAAACAAACAAACAAAAATATACATTTTCGTAGACGACACTTCCTGATGCCTGTTTGTCACAAATGCTATTCGTACTTGTACACAGGTGTACAGCTAATCGCTATAGCAGCAACCTTGCTCTTACCAGCAGCCTGCTAAACTACAACCAATGGAATGGGGGTAATGTACAAAAACAAGACAATGTGTTATATATATACATGACGTTGGTAGAGAATCACCACTGGAGCGTGAAAATACTGTAATTGTCAATAAATGGTTCCAAACGATCTTAAAATCTTAAAAGTATGATTGCTCAGTTTTATATTATTGTTCTTATTTTATAAAGTTTCAGTTGGAAGTTAAGATATATATATATATATATCTATCTATCTATATATATATATATATATATATATATATATTATACATATATATATATACATATTATATACACACACACACACTACCCTCGCATGCATGAAGTGCTATAATTATCAATCAATGCTTTCAAAGGACCTTAAAATATGATTGCCCAGTATATAATAATTGTTCTTTGTAACTTTATAAAGTCTCATGTGTAAGTCAAGATTACTCTCTCATAATAAGTTCAAAGTTATCATCATAAATAAAGAAAAGAAACACGCATCCGCCCAACCACTGAAGCTCCTTGGGAAATTAGGGGGGAGGGGGGGGAAAGCAGTGGGAATCAGGTCGTGTGAGGTAAGATCAGGTCAGGTCATGTCATGTCAGGTCATGTACCTTAATCTTTCGTTCACGATCTCTGCTTTGCTCTTAGGAAATACGAGCACACACACGCATATGTGACAAAAATTCATACCTATGTGTGTGTATTCAATAATTTTTTTACCGAATGCTAAAATATCTATAGAACACTGCTTCAAATGCTGCAATTTTTTTTAATGTATATTAAAATATGTTTGCAAGTCTACCGAAATACATATATTACTGTCTGAACCAATAAACATTTGTGTTTGAGAGCATGCTTGTTGACATTTTGAACAGCTGCACTTAGGTGCTAGCACGCTCAAACTTATTATTACTTGAATCATTTTCACATGTGCTATATATATACTATGCTACGACATACAGATTAACCATTACACGCCGACTGTCCGTATTCTGAAATGTTAAAAGTTACTTACTACCTCTTTTAAAAGGTTAATATTGTGGAAATAAATATGAAGAGTTTTATGATACGGGAATAAAAGTCACTTACTGATTTAACCTGATATTTAAATATCTGTTCATTTTAGGGGGTTACTACTTTGGCAATAATCATAAGGAAGTGTGTATGGTACGGGAACAAGACGCGTATACGCCACTGAAGTCCTGATTTCTCTCCTCTGTTCGCTAACATATATGAAAATATATTAAATCCGAGGTGGAGCGAATTGGATATTAAAGAACACTTGTAGCGCGATGTATGTATATATGAATCACAGTGATGTGATCAAACTTCATCCCTGTAGGCACTGACAAGTATGGAAATGTGCCGTACGAACACCTTGCAGAAGTTTGGAAAGGTATATATATATACCATTACCCGCTACCCCTGAACCCACCAACAACGAAACACGCCTAACACAAACGTGCCCGTACATTCGCAAATACGAACATCCAAATACGCCCCAATTTGCGACGAATATCAGCGTTAATAGTTGGGCGGCCACGTGGACGCCTTCATCAAACCACGCGTGTAGCAAGTTCGCGATGTGTCCTGGAATAAATGAATATTGAATATTCCTCCGCGTCATGTAAATCCATTCCTAAATTCGGACACGTCACACCTGAACCTGCTGGCGAATCTCATCTCGAAATTTAAAAGCGAAATTTAATCCAGAAGGTGAACTATCCCAGGGAAGCATTCTACAGGATTTGAAAATTACGCAGGTGAATGAAATTGGTACTACGCAATATACCTTCCAACTGGTTTATTTCATCACGGAATTTGTATATTTAATATACGCCTTCAATTAATTTCCTCTCAGAATTCTAATATGGCATGAACGCCCCAAAACTAAGTCTTTATTTTTATCTATTGGGGTATAAATTCAGAATTCTAATATGGCATTAATATCCAAAAACTAAGCCTAATAATAATAATAATAATAAAAATAATAATAATAATATTAATAATAATAATATGCAGTTGTAGTGTGTGACGATATTGCGTCGGATTTTCGCTTCTGTCAAAAGCGCCTAATAGATACTATACAGGGTGTCCATAAAGTCCCAGTACCATCACAAGTATTTATTAATTGTAATGGTACTGAGACTTTATGGACACCCTTTATGACATAACCTTAAATGAAAAGAAGAAAGAAAAATTGACATAAGGCGAAAAGGAGTTAAAATGGCGCAAAGCGAAATAACGCGACTATTCTTATATATATATATATAATCACTTGAAAATAAATCATTAATATTTTTTCAATGATAAAAATGGGAAAAACCAATTCTTAGGAACAAATTACAAATATTCTACTGAACAACCAAGATAATCAGTATTAAGGAAAAAGAAAAAGTACCAAAAAGCGCACCTCAAACCATCACTTATTATATATAATATTATAAATATTATATATATATTATATATATATATATTATATCTTATATATATAATTTATGGGAAAAACTACGGTACACAAGTATTTAGCCTTTGACATCTATAAAACTCTGAACAGCTTGCAGTAAACAAGAGAAAACATCCAACTAATCGCGGACAAGCAGACGTTTGTGCATTCCTTACGTAATGGCAGTTAAAAAATAAAAATAAAATAAAATTGCAGTTCAAGTCAAAACTAATGTTATAACACCATCAAACTCCAAGTGTAAAAAATTAGGGAATAGTTAACACATTCAACTTCAAAATAAACGTTTATACATGAAATCATTACAAATGTTCAGTGGCTCCGGGGAAATTAATTTTACCATTTCAAGACAATCAAACATTGCTGACTACCGAAGACAATCAAACGTTGCTGACTACCCAAGACAATCAAACGTTGCTGACTACCCAAGACAATCAAACGTTGCTGATTATCCTCGTAAAACACAGTGCCAAATGCGACGACAGTTTACTGCATATAGTCAAAACAAACGTTTCTAAACTCCCTCAGAATATTCTATTATTATTGTTATTATATTGTAATTATTCAAAAGATAAAACACTACTCAAATGGAATAAGCCCAAAGGGGCCACTGACTTGGAATATAAGCTTCCACAGAACATTTGATTTCAACCCAGATCAAATTTTAAGCAAAAATAGAATAAATAACTAAACAATGATTTACATCACCCACAACGCATTACGTCACATAGGAAACGACTCAAATCCCAAAACCAAAGTAAAAGGTGTCCCAAAGGTTTCCGTCGAAATTACGAGAAAATTCAAGCCTAAGTTTGTTTGTTAAGCCTAACTTTGTTTGTATGGTGTTTCTACGTTGCATGGAACCACTGGTTATTCAGCAACGGGACCAACGGCTTTTACGTGACTTCCGAACCACGTCGAGAGTGAACTTCTATCACCAGAAATACACATCTCTCACCCCTCAATGGAATGCCCGAGAACCGAACTCGCGGTCACCGAGGTGACAGGCCAAGACCATAGCGATCACGCCACTGAGGCGCTTTCAAGCCTAAGTAAACGTTCTTTGGCTCTCCCATCGGTCAAAATGAGCTTAGGTATGTGGCACCCGCGAGGTTCCTGTTCTCGGAAAAAAGCAAAATCCATATAAAAATCCATAAGAAAATGAGCCGAACACTGTGGCAATCGCGTTGCAACCCCTCGATGGTTTATATTGACAAGTGAGCCCATTGCCTGAGAACGAAAGAGCTGTAATTTACCACTAATATTACTACAAGTGTTTCTGTGCAACAGACTGTCAGTAATGACTAATATTGCACCATGAATATTGTGTCTGAAATGGCTGAACTATCAAACCGTACGTGTCTAGTAACGTGCGTATATATATATATATATATTTATATATATATATATATATATATATATATATATATATATATAGATATATATATATATATATATATATATATATATATATATATATATATATATATATATATATTGGGCCTTTCCATTCGTATGTTGAGAGAGAGAAGAGAGAGAGAGAGAGAGAGAGAGAGAGAGAGAGAGAGAGAGAGAGAGAGAGCATTCTCCAAAAACCATAATAAAGTCATAATCATAATGTAAAACCTAATAATCTTCCTCTCTTCTACAAGAACTCTTAAGTATGTTTTCAGAATACACTCATCTGAACTTTCTCAGAAAAGAGAGAGAGAGAGAGAGAGAGAGAGAGAGAGAGAGAGAGAGAGAGAGAGCTGCTTGTTACTTGTGTGAGTCGACTAACGCTTCGCAGTCAGTCCGTCAGCTCTGCAATGCATGACAGATAATGCAATTCTGGGCCTTAATGGCTCGAATTGGGAAGGGGGTTAACCCACGAAAAAAAAAACCTGCAACAATATTTCTCTTTCTATATGAATTACGACACAGACGAGAAACCTTTTTTTTTAATGTTTATTTTTACGTGGTATGATTAAAATTATTTTTTGACCCTTTTATGAATACGTTGAATGAAATTTAAATAAAATTGGCCTGTTTCTATAGAGATGTGCTATGAAAAAGGATTACATTGTATCTATTTATCATAAAACTTTGGAATGGAGCGTGAAAGTTCCAAGAAGAAATATGTTTAAAAATAAATGAACAGAAAAAGTATAGGACCGATGAGACCTGCTCAGCCTAGTCTGGCCGATCTTGGGACGGCATTGAAAGTAAGAGAGGAGTTGTGAAAGAGAAAGTATCCGGTGATGACCATCGAGAGTAGTATACTACACCAAAATCAGACTTGCATTACGCAATCTGCCCGTCACAATACTTTACTGCAGCGCCGCCAGTACCCATTGCAATGGTAGCTGGCTCGATAGGGCGGCCTGCGGCTATTTGAAACACTGCCAACTCGAGGCAACTTATTAAAACTAACTCCGACATATGACACGCATTCGTGAACGCTCTCCTAACGGAGTGAAATACAGCATCTAGGTTAAAGGCCAAGCACTGGGGACCTGTGAGGTCTAGCACTCCAAGGCTTATAACCATCTTGGACAATTTTAACGCTTTAAGAGCGTGAGAAAATGAAGTCCAAGTTTCCTTTTCGCAGTATTGACATTCCCGGCGACGTGTGGCAGCCATCCCCGAGCGCGCTGTTGCCGATGTGCACGGGAAGTGGGTCAAGTGTACTGAGTCAGTGGGTCGCAATACGTGGCAACATTGCCTCTGCACCGTCGATGGCTTAGTCACGTTTTCGACATGCGTGTTTTGGCTTATAAACACCGAATAACCTTAGATGGGGACTTTAATCGGATGGTAATGACCCATAGAAAGTACTGACGTGGTTTACAAATGTCTAATGCATAAATTGGAAGTTTTAAAGACGATTATTAGTTCGGTGGCGCGTTTGGCTAGCTGCCCCCCGACTCTGTTGTAGTGCAACGGCACCGTCCCGAACCATTCAAGCGGGCTTCGCCTTCTTTTATTTTGACCCAAACAACCAAAGCCAAACAAACTCATTCATATACCTTACTAGGTTACTTGCGCCGTGAGCGGCACGGGCGGGGGATGCCACACAAAACTCGTTAGGGCCCGATACAGCGCCTTTTTCTTTCTTCAATCTGACGCCTAAGACGAAGTCGTTGCCGACGACTTCGGTAGTGTGCCAGTTGCATGAGTTAGGATGCTGTGTGCGGGTGTGTACGTGTGTGCGTGCAGTCGAGCGTATTTTGTATGTGCGCAGAAATGCATGGTCCAAGTTTTTCTTTGCCGCCCATTTCCACGACCGTTTGACTAAAACATTTAAGTGACGATCCACCTGAAATCCCACAAGTCAAGCAATATCGGGCCATAACAGTAGCTCTATCGTAATCTGGCCTTGATTCTAAATTTGGAATCTTTGTGTTGACGATGTTGTACGAGAGAGAGAGAGAGAGAGAGAGAGAGAGAGAGAGAGAGAGAGAGAGAGAGAGAGAGAGAACCATCATCCCCCTCACCCCGTCAACCATGCGATTGGTTGGTGGCGGTGCCATGCACAAATTCGCCAACATTTAGCTCAGACATTTATCCCAAACTTACTACGATGGGGACGAAAATGTGCGCGAATTATAATACTACCTCTTAATTCGTTTCATTCTTGGAAATAACTTCATTACATTCAGCAACTCGCCGAGACCTGTACGATTACGTTGGAAATAAAGTTTCTTTGTAGCCTACATCAGTTTAGAACCATAATTGACTGACTTAGATCAGAATTTCTTTTGGGGATGTTCCTACATTCTCCCTTCCTGGTCCACCATCCGTCGTCACCGTAACGTTACCATCAATAAATGTTTTTTTTTTATTATAATCATGTGTAAACATACCAATTATGCCAGGGCATGAAATGTATCCAAAATTCGTTATCCAGAGCCCTACTGTTGAACCTGCAATTGCATCCAATGAACACAGGGCCTACACATGCCATGCAGCCGCCTGCCCAATGATGCCCAGTGCCTTTCTGGCCCACCCCCCCACCATCCACCTCCTCCTCTCCCGCCCCCCAAAACCCAGCCGTTGTTTACAGAACCTTCATGAGTTTTTCAAACTGTTATACGTTTTCAACCCCTTCGTGAGAAACTTCGTAACCCTTGAATGAGCGACCCCCTTTGACCTATCTAGATCAGGTCTCGCTCTCACTGAGAGCATGACTGCGTGCAGGGGGAGGCAGAGGAGGAGGAGGAGGAGGAGAAGGAACAGGTCAGATGGCACGCACGGGCGGCAGGCATTGAGTGGGTCAGAGGGCGCAATAGCACCGTGGGCACCGTGGGCATCGAACGAACGGGGTTCCTCCAAAGATATTATTTACCTGACTGGGTATCAGGGGACGACGACAACGTATCCGAGGACACTGGAGTGACCTGGCTCGGCGAAATGCGCTCGACATTACACCCGTTGCCCGTCATGCCCATGACCATTTCCCCATCTATGGGTATGGGTTGGGTAGGTGGCGGCGGAGGCGGGTGGGCGTGGATGGGCGCCGCAGCAGCAGCAGCAGCAGCAGGAGTAGGTTGAGGTTGAGGAGGAGGCTGTTGTTGTAGGGCGAAGTGGGAGGAATCGGAGGAACACTCGACCACCTCAGCGTCCGCTACAACAACAACATCCGAAGGCAGCAGCAGACGGGGATGGGAATCCGCCACCGCAATTCTCTTCGGTTCCGACATGACGCCCTTCAATTGTCTTTCCTACGGAGTGCCAGGGTCCTCCCGAGGCCCTCCCGACTCTCGTCTGTGACAGTCTAGCTATTGGCCAAGAGGAAAGGAAAAACTGGGTCTCTGGGCCACTGTGCACACTTCACTTTCACACAAATACAACCACCCAACTTCTTAGTCAGGCGAGCGACTATGCTGCCATCCCTTCTCTCGCGCCTCCACATTTCTCACTTCGCCTAAAATATTGGCGATCGCGATTCCTCCATCATCGCTATTTCACAATTTGACTATACGTACGAAAGGGGAATTCTTATCAACGGATTATTTATTAAATAATAATACGTCTCATTGGGAGAAATGCATACGGCAACGAAAGTAGGTCAGAGTGATATGCCTCAAACAAAATTGTTGCCTTGTCAAAAGGCTTACTAAGTGAAAATATAGTGCATTATTAGGATATTAATAACCAGTGACAATTCGCTGTGGTTTAAGTATCTAAATAATTTGCATTGCTGTACGCATTCTCAGAACGATTTGTACCGTATCAATGAGAGAAAACGGAAGAACAATAACAACCGTTTTCTATAAAAGTATTTCAAGGGCTTACTATGTTAGATTTATCTCATTTCAGTGTTTTGTCTATTTACATGTCTTTTGAACAGAGTAATGCGGTCCATGTAGCTTCTGTGATTTCCTCTTGAACGTTATGAAAAATAATCAAAATTTTTCACGTTACACTAATGTGAGTCTATCTACAGATACATCTATGTATATGTACCTAAGACTAGCGACAAATTCCGAGACTTAGTATTCAATGATTTAAAGTATTAACAGGTTTTAGTCCGTTTACAGACTTTCCTGTACAAACTATTTCTCCCGTATATTAGTCAAATGCATTTTAATTTACTGTAAAGAGATGTGGCTGTTTGAAGATGCGAAGATATGAGAACGCACACACATATGTGCTATACAGGTAAAAATGTTCAGCTACAAAAGAATTCCATCTAATAAAAGGAGCCCATGAAAACGCCAAAATACAAAAAGTAAGTACTATATATTTCAGAGACTGCTGTCTCTTTTTTCAGGTAGGTAATTAAAAACGCCAAAATATAGTAAGTACATTTCAGAGACTACTGTCTCTCTCTTCAGGTAGGTAATCATTACCTGCCTGAAGAGAGAGACAGAAGTCCCTGAAATATAGTACTTACTTTCTATATTTTGCCGTTTTTATGGGCTCCTTTTATCAGACATATGTATACGTTTGTGTGAGTGTCCACAAACTAACACCAGCACATGGAGATAGCAACATCATCCCTATGTATGTATGTATGTATATATATGTATATATATATATATATATAATATATATATATATATATATACACTATGTATGTATATACATACACCCCTAGTATGTATATATATATATATTATATATATACATTATATATATGTATATATATGTATATATATATATATATATAGATATATATATCTATATATATACCTATCATACTATGTATATATATATATATAGTATATATATATATATATATATATATATTTATGTATGTTGTATATATATATATGTATGTATGTACATATAGTTATATATATATATATATATATATATATATATGTATGATGTATGTAATATTCATACTTCTGCTTTTATAAAGTCATTATAATTATAATAAAAAATCATTTGATAGTATTCCTTTCCAGTACCAGGTGTCAGCTTACTGGGGTTCGGGCAGATGGTCTTTTAACTCGGGGGGAGGGGGGTTTACTTAAAGGGAAAAAGAGTAGGACCCCTGGTCCAAGGAGTGGCCCTCACAATTTTCGTAATGAAGGTGATAATATAATTATACATATTTCTTGTTTCCATAATAATCAGGCTAGATAGATGCGTGAATGACTTGGGTAAAGAAGCAGGGAAGGAGAGCATTCTCTCTCTCTTTCTCTATAATATGTATATGTATGTATATATATATATATATGAAATATATATATATATGACTATATTTATAATATTATAATAAATATAGTATAGATATATTTTATTATATAATAAAAATATTATATATAATAGATAATATTATTACACATAGCATATACATCACATATAGATACATGTATATATATATATATATATAATATAATATAATATATATATATATATATATATATATATATACATACATATACATATTATAGAGAAAGAGAGAGAGAATGCTCTCCTTCCCTGCTTCTTTACCCAAGTCATTCACGCATCTATCTAGCCTGATTATTATGGAAACAAGAAATATGTATAATTATATTATCACCTTCATTACGAAAATTGTGAGGGCCACTCCTTGGACCAGGGGTCCTACTCTTTTTCCTTTAACGTAAAAACCCCCCTCCCCCCAAGGTTTAAAAGACCATCTGCCCGAATCCCCAGTAAGCTGACACCTGGTACTGGAAAGGAATACTATCAAATGATTTTTTATTATAATTATAATGACTTTATAAAAGCAGAAGCATGAATATTACAAGGATGTCACAAGGATGCCACACATACAGGAGTGAAACATTATTTACTTCATTAAAGCAATATATAATGAACTTTAGTGTGAAGGTTGTGCTTGTTTGTTGCAAGGATTTTTTTTTCTCAGTTCGAGGAGCGGTATTAAGACAGGGACACTCGTAGTAGGTCATGCTCACACAGGTGGTAAGTACTAGGAAACATCAGCAAAGAGTTCCGGACATCAGTCACAACAGGGTAAGTCTCATTCATTTTAGACCAGAACTTGGTCAGGGTAAGTGCTTCAAAAGGATCTTTTGCGACAGAGTCGTTCACCAACTCTAAGAATTCTTCTTGCTTGTTATCTGGGTGAAGGTGCACACTCACAATGAATGGGTTTCTAATCAATTTTGATTCCAGCTCACTCAACTGATGTTAAATGTGCTTGCACAAGCTGCCACCACGTCTAAATTTCCAGTGTTTTTGCTTTATATCAAGTGCCTCACATCAGATTTCCATTTTTAACCTTCCTTCCCAAAGCTCCAGCTTCATAGTCCACACAGAATCTCTCTCTCTCTCTCTCTCTCTCTCTCTCTCTCTCTCTCTCTCTCTCTCTCTCTCACGTTTTTGTTTCTCCAACTGTTTTTCTTTTGTTTTTTCTCTCTCTGCATATTTCATTTTAAGATATTTTTCATCAGCGATCCAAGTACCCCTGTAAACCTTCCTAGGGTTCGCTACCCAAGGTTGAGAACCCCTGCCTTAGACCTTCCTGTCTTTATTTCATTTTTTTTTTTTTGCAACGATATATTCTTGAAAAAATTCTTACACTTAACTAATTTACTATTTGTCTTTCAGTATATCGCAATTTTCGAGCACTTGTTTATGAACGATTAACCAAAACTTGAGTTTCCATTGTCGCTCTCATTTGTCTATGAATGATTAACCAACACTTAAGCTTGTTATCTTTTCTACAAGTCGTCTATGAATGGTTCACCAAAAACTTGGGCTTTTCCCCTGTTTCTCCAAGTTGCCTATGAATGATTAACCAAAACTTAACCTTTTCCCTTTCTCTGCATGTTGTTTATGAATGATTAATAACAAAAAGTCATCTTTTCCCCTGTCTCTCCATGTTGTGTATGAATGATTATTGGCCAAAACTTGAGTGTTTTCCCCGGTCCAAGTTTTCTATGAGTGATTCACTATAATACTTCATTCAAGTCGTCATTTAACTTACTATCACTGTTATTCCCACGTTACAAGATGTCCCTCTTCCCCTTAGGCAGATACACCACAAGAGTATTTTATGCTAACAGATCTTGGCCATCTTTCCTTATAACAGATACCTGAAGCTCCATACGATTCTTCTGTGCTGACAACGTCCCTTTTCCTCATTTCCATTTGAGATTCCAGTGTATGGTCAGTTTTGCCGTTTTCCTCGAGCACTATTTACAAGCCAAATTTTTACAAATTCTCAAAATTATGAGACACTTTCTGTTCTCCTCTCATGTTTCTGCTGTTTTTTTTTTTTTTTTTTTTTTTTTTTTTTTTTTTTTTTCATCATCTTCCTCTCCTGATGTGTCCAGACTTTCATAAAGTTATCTTGTCGTCTCCGTCTTAGTGCTCCTAATTTCTGTTTTGACTTCGTGCTTCTGTGTAATTTACTATCTGTCATCTAGACTTGGTGGTGTTGTTGTTGTCCTTCTTGCTCAGTTGCAGCACTTGCTAGTTAAATACTGAACACCTCTTGTTACCCCAAGAACTATTAACCACTATTTGTTCTCTCTCACAAATGAAAATCAGGGCCAATATTTTGCAGTTTCTCCTTCTCTCAGGCGCTGTAACTTTCTTTTGCTGTGTTTTTCAACCTTGAAGGTGTGTATATATTCTTAACATGAGGGAATTATAGAGGGAAAAGGCTGAGATAAGGAAATTAGAAACTTAGGGAGAGTTAAAAGGGAAATCGTTTGAGTTGCAGTTGCAGGACCAAAAATGAAAATGATAATCATCTACAAGAACTTTAAAAAATTAAGGAATAAGATGATGGGACCTCTTACACAGCATTCAAGATGAGGATATTACCAAAATAATTGGCCAGATAGACTTATGGTATACCCAGTATAAAGGGATGGCTAGCTTGGGGAGAGAGAGAGAGAGAGAGAGAGAGAGAGAGAGAGAGAGAGAGAGAGAGAGAGAGAGAGAGAGATATTTAAAGGCTATTCGGAGCAGGTACTTGTGGGAGAAACAGAAATGTATAAGAAAGAGGAAAAAACCCAGAGAGAGAGAGAGAGAGAGAGAGAGAGAGAGAGAGAGAGAGAGAGAGAGAGAGAGAGAGAGATTTTACCTGAAAAGGTAACATTCCTGTGCCCTAAGGAGCAAATATTTAGAAAAACTGTTAAATTTAGGAATTAAAAGAAAGGGAAACCTAAATACTACGAGAATAACATGTAATAACCTCTTAAACGTTAATGGGATTAAAAGTGTGAAGCTGTGATTTGGTGTTAAGCTGTAATTGCACAGTCAAGCCGAGGTGTTTAAGGTACGTTTTCATGATGGAAAAATTCCTATTCATAACCAGAATGTGATAAAAGCGACAGTAACAAATGAAGGCATAAGTTAGCGAGACTTGCAGTTTTTAATGTTTAAGTTAAAAAGAGAGTTGCGATGGCAGAATAGGTTAAAAAAAAAAAAAACTAATCACTGTTTAAAAGTTTTGTTTAGAAAAGAGAAAGAAAAACGAGTGACTGGTGATAAAGGAATGCAATATGGAAGTGTCAGAGGAAAGAAGGGAATGCAATATAGAAGAGTCGGGGGAAAGAAGGGAATGGAATAAGTAAGTGTCGGGGGAAAG
>NC_061087.1:100306184-100311613 GCF_015104395.2 Macrobrachium nipponense | reverse complement strand
AGAATTCACCCCTAGAATAGATAATGAAGATAATGATATAGAAGTAAGGTACGAAAATAGTGATATTTAGCTGACATAGATATTAATGAAGCTGATATTGTGAAGGCTATTAATGAAATTAAAAATGGAGCTGCTGCAGGGCCTGATGGATACCTGCTATTTTGTTAAAGAAAGTAGTTCATTCTATCGCAAAGCCACTTGCAATATTATTAAGACAAAGTGTAGTAGACAGGCAAGGCAAATTTATGATGAGCACAAATTAGCATATATTACCCCTACTTTCAAAAGTGGATCAAGACTAGAGGCAAGTAATATAGGGCCTGTGAGTCTAACATCACATATTATGAAAGTGTATGAAAGGGTAATAAGAAGAAAAATATTATGAAACATTTAATAAAAAATAATTTGTTTAATAAAGGACAACATGGTTTCGTACCCCGGAAAAAGTACACAAACCCAACTGTTAGTCCACCGTGAGAACATTCCAAAAATATGAAAAGCGGAAATGAAACAGATGTGGTTTATTAGACTTTGCAAAAGCTTTTGATAAAGATAGCCATAATATATTAGCGAAGAAAATTAGAAAACACAATAATGGACGTGGATAAAGTAGGAAGATGGTTAAAAGAATTTTTACACAACAGAAACAGATAGTTATTGCAAACGACGAGAAATCGGATGAATGCCAAGGTAATATCCGGTGTGCGCAAGGTACGGTGTTAGCTGCAATACTGTTTGTTATTATGATTGAAGACATATACAATAATGTTAAGGATTCGGTAGTGAGTAGTTTCGCAGATGACACAAGAATAAGTAGAGAAATTACTTGTGATGAAGATAGGAACGCTCTACAAAGAGACCTTAACAAAGTATATGATTGGGCAGAGTAAATAGGATGGTATTTAACTCTGATAAATTTGAATCAATAAATTATGGAGACGAGAAAGAAAGCTATATGCATATAGGGGACCTAATAATGAGACCATCACAAATAAGGAAGCAGTTAAAGACCTTGGTGTGATGATTGAATAGGAACATGTTATGCAATGACCAAATAGCAACTCTGTTGCAAAATGTAAAGCAAAAATGGAATGTTGTTACAGCACTTCAAACAAGAAAAGCTGAACACATGATTATGCTTTATAAAACATATGTTCGTAGTCCACTTGAATATTGCAATATTATATGGTACCCACACTATCAAAAGGATATTGCACAAATAGAGAGTGTACAAAGGTCCTTTACAGCTAGAATAGAAGAAGTTAAGGACCTAGACTACTGGGAAAGACTACAATTCTTAAAATTATATAGTCTAGAAAGAGAAGAAGAACGCTACATGATAATTCAGGCATGGAAACAGATAGAAGGAATAGCAGAAAATATCATGGAACTAGAAAAATATCAGAAAGAGCAAGCAGAGGTAGATTAATAGTGCCCAAAACTATACCAGGAAAAATAAGGAAAGCAACACAGGACATTAATCCACTACGCACCAGCATCGATAATGCAGCGTCTATTCATGCGTTGCCAGCTCATCTGAGGAATATATCAGGAGTGAGCGACGTATGTGTTTAAGAATAAGCTCGACAAATATCTAAACTGCATCCCAGACCATCCAAGATTGGAAGATGCAAAATATACCGGAAGATGTACTAGCAACTCTCTGGTAGAAATTAGAGGTGCCTCACACTGAGGGACCTGGGGCAACCCGAACAAGATGTAAGGTCTGTAAGGTAAGTAAGGTCTCTCTCTCTCTCTATATATATATATATATATATATATATATATATATATATATATATATATATATAGTTGAATTAATGATTGGATGGGTACGCGAAGTACATTTCTGTGAACACTGCTCTCTCTCTCTCTCTCTCTCTCTCTCTCTCTCTCTCTCTCTCTCTCTCTCTCTATATATATATATATATATATCTATATATATATATATATATATATAGTTGAATTAATGATTGGATGGGTACGCGAAGTACATTTCTGTGAACACTGCTCTCTCTCTCTCTCTCTCTCTCTCTCTCTCTCTCTCTCTCTATATATATATATATATATATATATATAGAGAGAGAAGAGAGAGAGCAGTGTTCACAGAAATGTACTTCGCGTACCCATCCAATCATTAATTCAACTATATATATATATATATATATATATTATATATATATATATATATATATATATAGATATATATATATATATATATATATATATATATATATATATATATATATACATATATATAAGCTGTTACTGTCCTAAGAAACAGAAGGATAAATTAAGAAGAATCGGTTGCAATAACAGCAGTCGCAAGGACATTGAGAGAGAGTCCTTGTTATCCATATTCGTTAGAAACAGGTCGATATAGATGGTTTTATCTCTGCCATAAATGATTTTTTAAACCATATTGCTCATGCATTCTCTCTCTCTCGCTCTCAATCTCCTCTCCATCTTCCTCTCTCTCTCTCTCCCTCTCCTCTCGCTTCGTCTCTATATATATAATATATATATATATAGATCTATATATTAATAATATATATACTATATATATATTATCTATATAAATAATATATATTAGATATATTATATAATATAATATATATTATAGATAATTAGATATATTATATAATATAGAGAAGAGCGAGAGGAGAAGAGAGAGGAGAGAGAGAGAGGAGAGAGGAGAGAGAGAATGAGCAATATGGTTAAAAATCATTTTATGGCAAAGAACATAAACCATCTATATCGACCTGTTTCTAACGAATATGGATAACAAGGACTCTCTCTCAATGTCCTTGCGACTGCTGTTATTGCAACCGATCTCTTAAATTTATCCTTCTGTTTCTTTAGGACAGTAAACAGCTATATATATGTAATATATATATATATATATATATATATATATATATATATATATATATAAGTAACTTTTCGTCCACCTTTTGACGTAAGGTTTGGGATCAAATGATATAATAGACTTTCTCATTCAAGAAAGTATTACGCAAGGCGGTATTCTTGGCTCTAGCTCAGTGTTCACCGCGTGACGTCACACTTGTTTTTTCCATCTCATAACATTGCTGATGTGGAGTTTTTAAGTGATATTTTTCCACTATACCTTGTCGATCCCGTGTCTGCAAGCCTTATCTCTCTCTCTCTCTCTCTCTCTCTCTCTCTCTCTCTCTCTCTCTCTCTCAAGATTTTTGGATTTTTCAAGGAATATTTCGTCCTAGATGTCTCATCATTGATATTTGTGCAAGCCTTCTCTCTCTCTCTCTCTCTCTCTCTCTCTCTCTCTCTCTCTCTCTCTCTTCCGAAGTTCGAATCCCGGCTCGGCCAACGCGGAATCAGAGGAATTTATTTCTGGTGATAGAAATTCATTTCTCGATATAGTGTGGTTCGGATCCCGCAATAAGCTGTAGGTCCCGTTGCTAGGTGGCCAATGGGTTCCTAACCACGTAAAAATATCTAATCCTTCGGGCCAGCCATAGGTAAAACTAAGATATACTTAACTTCTCTCTTTTTTCAAGGAGTATTTCGTCCACGATGTCTCATCATTGATATTTGTGCAATCTCTCTCTCTCTCTCTCTCTCTCTCTCTCTCTCTCTCTCCACTGTAAACGTGTGCTGGACCACCAGTGGCCTTACTCTATTAACCGAAGATACAGAAAATCGGGTCTGCCCTTTTTTCCAAAATATTTTATCAAAATGGAAATTTAAAAAATAAAGATCCTTGAGGACTTCCGCTAAGCTCCATTTGATATAAATAATTCTAACTGCGTAGGATGCTTCCTACTCACCAGTTCAACTCGTTCCCTACTAACCTTCCGCGTTGTGACGCCAGTTGACGCGATCAGTTAATCAACTCCTGCGTCAAGTCAGACGCGTTATGACGTTATGACGTCATGTTATGTCTTCCGCAGCTTAAAACTATTTCCAGATCTGTTTTCAGATCAGCTGGCGTAGTAGCAGAGTATCATTAGCTATACTTTGGCCATTTTTATCTCTTCTTTTCAGTCATCGATAACTATAACTTTTATTCACATCTGTTCTGGGAAAGTATTCCTTTTATGCTCTTCTGAAAAGCGTAGCTCCTCAGAAAAGGATTCGTGTATAGGATAATTGGCCTTTATGACGTTGTTCGTTTTTGTCACGTTGAGGAACTCTGTTGTCGTCAGAGTACTTTTGGCCGAGATGTCTAAATAGATCTACGTAAGTTGTTCTCTCGTTGCCTCGTGATTTCAGACTGGGTTCGTCAAATTCAGGTATTAGTGGATCTCCTGTGCTGTGTAAAGGCCAGTTCGTAATATTTCTTTTGTACTTCTCTAATCTTAATGTGAAAGACAGAGTTCGCCAAATTTCATGTATTAAAGATCCTTCTTTTATCGCGTAAAGCTCATTTGGTGACGAGGTTGTGCAATGTCATATTTTGTGATCTTAGTTAAAATCTAAAATCTATGACTGATCTCTCCAAATGCATCCTATAATAACGGGTCTGCTTTATTCATATGGAACAATCCCACCAAAGGGGCCACAGACTCGAAATTCAAAGCTTCCAAAGAATATTTGTTCATTTTGAAGTTTTTTTTTGTGAGAAGCGTATCCAAGAAGTGTGAAGAATTCGAGAGGTTAAGAGGGCATAGTGGTATTAGAGTTACGTATGAAGTCAAAAAATAAAAAAGGAATTGACCAGTGGATTCTGTATATATATAATTTATGTTTATATGGTTGCGGGTTTAGTATATGGGGATGTTTTTTTTTAATGTGTTCTGTTTCGGTTGAATACAGTGTAAATTTCATTAATAAAAAAAACAGCCTCCACTGAGATATACCCTGGGTTCTGAGGCTTTTGGACTGTGTTCTGAGATGGTATGCAGTTTCTGTAAATGAATTATATAGATTCCGTACAAGAATGAACTTAGGTCATGGTAGGTGAGTGGTATTGCTGTCAGCTTTCCTTCGCATTGGTCCTGTGTTCAAATTCTACTCAAGTCCTTGGTAGATTTTCACTGGCACACAACCTTTACTCTTTTTATGAAGTATTTATTAAATTTATTTTTGGGGAGGAGGGGTTGTGGGGATATACCTACCTGCTGTTATCAGTAGCCATTGCCTTGCTATCCCAAGTACAGCATGGGCGGGCGACGGACGTGTGTACCGATGATATGCATGTGTGATCTTTAGCACATATAGTGCACAAGTACAGTGACCTGTTATTTTTCGTATGTCGATCATTAGCAACCTTTGACTTAAACTGTTCTATCAGTATCACTGGAGGATTGAGTTACTCAATTCCAAAAGGAATCCAGTTTTGATGTCTTAGTGCGTTTAATGACTTATTATTTATTTGGTCCATTTACCTCTGAGGAATGCTTTCTTAGATCTAAGATCTTCCCGAATATAGTTAAAAGAATTAACCT
>NC_061087.1:100281184-100296184 GCF_015104395.2 Macrobrachium nipponense | reverse complement strand
AAAAGACATTTAACAATAAATCTTCCAGTGCAATAAAGCGGAATGAAGTAATGAAGTGTCTCAGAGTCTTAGAGACTGAGAAAAAGAATTGAGTTTTATTTTTTTTCCTTTTTAACTGTAAGCCATAGAACTGGGTTAAATTTTTTTTTTTACCGAACTTATGAAAGACTTGAAAATAAGAACTTTGACAGAAAATTCAGATGTGGACGCTTAAACTAGCAGTTAAACAACCGTAGATTCGTGAATGACTCGACGCACATCACTCTGTGACTCATTCATAAGAAAGTAACACATCTTTCCCAAAACCTGATGTAACCTACGAGTTAAGTAATGTCTGTAAACTTTCATTCTTTTTCATCTAAATTCTGGAGAAATTGTTGGAACATTCCCTGCTTTCTATATTAGAAAGGACTGGATAATTCAAAGACTTTTAATCCAAAGTCTCTGAAGAAGTGTTTTGGAACTTTCCCTGCTTTCTATATTAGAAAGGACGGGGTAATTCAAAGAATTTTAATCCAAAGTGTGAATAAATTTTTGGAACATTCCCTGCTTTCTATATTAGGAAGGACTGGGTAATTCAAAGACGTTTAATCCAGATTCTCTTGAAGAAGTTTTTGGAACTTTCCCTGCTTTCTTTATTAGAAAGGATTGGGTAATGTAAAGACTTTTAATTCAAAGTGTGAATAAGTGTTTGGAACATTCCCTGCTTTCTATATTAGAAAGGACTGGGTAATTCAAAGAATTTTAATCCAAAGTGTGAATAAGTTTTTGGAACATTCCCTGCTTTCTGTAAGAGGAGGAAACTGGGGATGCTTCCTCCTTCTGATCAAATATAGCTCCCGGCTATCTTCGTTCGAGTATATTAAGAACTGTCACTTCTTATGTTTGATATGACATCGTCCCTCTGTGTTTTTGGATCACAGCTTCTGTCACGTTTTTCTCAGGCATTTTTTTTTATTATATATTTCTTGCTCATGCTGATATCCGTGTTATGGAGGTTAATTGGATGCAGTTTATTTATTAACTTGTTTTTCTTAATTGGGGGAGCAGGCGGAAGTGTGTCTACAGAGGAAAGATAGATAATTGTCAATACCACATTCATATTTTAATATCTGAATCGTGAATTAACTTAATTTTAATATGATGCACATTATTCATTTCATGCTTTTGGTTCGTACACCTGGACACAATTTAGCTATATATCTGTCACACACACACACACCACACACACACACACACACATATATATATGTATATGTTTGTGTGTATATATATGTATATATATAGTATATAAATATATGCATATATATATATTTGTAAATATAAATTTTGATAATTGTGAAATTGAAATTCTATCTTTCTCTCTCGTCTCCTCTCTCTCTCTCTCTCTCTCTCTCTCTCTCTCTCTCTCTCTCCTCGACCTTCGTTGAAATAAGTGTGAACATGTGAAATCTGAATATACGTCAGTCCGGTGGACCCTCGTCTTCTCAACACTGTCAGATCTTCTATAGCCATCTGTCGCCATGTGAATCAAGAGCGCCATTTTTTTTTATATTATTTCTTTATTTATTTTTGTAGCGTTGGTCCTCCAGGTGACTTTATTTTTTGACGGATTGTTCTTTCTCTGCTATGTTTTTTACCTTGTATGTTTAATATGTATATATATAATATATATATATATATATATATATATATATATATATATATATATTATATATATATATATATATATATATATATATATATATATATATATATCAATCCATTCGAATCTTGCAAAAAAATACACAGGAGCCATCTGATTAAGCCAGATATATGTATTTATGTGTTTAATATATATTAAATATATATTTATACTATTTATATACATTATTCATATATATATATATATATATTATATGTATATGTATATATATCTAGCTCTTCTATTTGTCTCCTAAAATACCAGAGTCGTTTGTTTAAAGTAAAATAGATAGAAATGTAAATAGATATAGTCCAGTGAATAAAAAAATGTCAAAAATGTTTGAATGAAAAAATAATTGTAAAAATATTGAATGAAAGAGTGGTTTGTTATTGAGAGGGGGAGAAAAATATATTTGAGCATAAATATTTTTGTTCAAATTCAGATTCAAAACTTTATTCATATGAATACAATTAGTAAACATATACAAAAAACGTATTAGTTTAAAGCATTTAAGAGATGTTTTGATATACATCATTGTATGTATGTGTGTGTATCAGAGAGAGAGAGATGGAGAGAGAGAGAGAAGAGAGAGAGAGAGAGAGAGAGAGAGAGAGAGATTTATGGCGACCTGCGAATCATTTTGCATTTTCCTTTTAATCTTCCCTAGCAGTTTTCATTCACGTTTTTAAATGAATTATCTTATATGTCTTTGTTTTTTTAACCTCCTAATGTAAAAATATTGTTATACGTCTTGATAATTTATTTATAATAGATTGTAAGTTAGTATATAATACACATATATGTATGTTATTATATAATATATTATATACTATATATATATATGATATATATTATATATATATATATTATATATATATATGCAGAACCCAGGTACTATGTCGTACCTCTAAGTATGGGAATACACTTTAGTGAACAAGACCACAGTTTGATGGTCGAAAGTTTTAATCCTATACAAGTAATATATATTTTAAACTACAAGAGGAATTGTTTACTTCATTGTGGATTGTATCCCCATATATATATATATATATATATATATATATATATATATATATATATATATATATATTATATTTATATTCTTGAAAACTGTACAAAACTGCCGGAACAATTTGATGTTTTTCCTCACTAAAATATCAAAAAAACATTTTATTGCAACAGCTAATTGCATTTAGCCAAGTAACGATGAATACATCGAAGGCCACTTGGGAGCATTACGGCAAGTAATTGCAATTATGAAATTATGGGGAAAATAATGACTCCAGTTAGATATTTTTATGCCGGTTGTGATTTTCGTATACTCTCTCTCTCTCTTCTGAGTCATAACAATAACTTTGGGTTTAACCAGTGTGGAAATTCTCTCTCTCTCTCTGAGTCATAACAATAACTTGGGGATGCAAACTGTGTATAGTTCTCAAAAGATTCTCTCTCTCTCTCAGGTGTGGAAATTAATTAATCCCATTGTCTGTCATACCAATGTTTTTGTGTGTAGCCTCAGTCTGTTACCGGATAAAGCCGCTGTATTGAGAGAGAGAGAGAGAGAGAGAGAGAGAGAGAGAGAGAGAGAGAGAGAGAGGAAAGTTATTCAACGACTGCCTCATTTCCTTCTGGTTATTCGGGCCAAGGCCATAGACACACACACACACACGCGCGCGCGCACACACGCACGCACACACACACACACTCATACAAACACTCTCACTCGCATTGCGTTTAGTTGTTGTTGAGGGGGTGAGTCTCTCTCTCTCTCTCTCTCTCTCTCTCTCTCTCTCTCTCTCTCAGAGATCTTTGCTGTTTGCTCCTTAGCCTTTTGTTTTGTTTTATTTTTGTTTATAATTTGTTTATTGTATGTGTAATAAATATTGCCATAAAATTATATTACGTACTTACCATTGACAGAGTAACTTTAACCATATACAATAAATAAATGTGTATGTATTTATATACACTTATATATATACTATATCTTATATATAATATATATATATATATATATATATATATATATTAATATGTACATATAGTATGTGATTAAATATGTACATATATTATTTGTTTGTGTGCTTGTTGTATTACATTAAGTTCAACCTATTTTATTTTCTTAGAAGATAGGTATACCCCTCTCTCTCTCTCTCTCTCTCTCTCTCTCTCTCTCTCTCTCTCTCTCTCTCTCTCTCTCTCTCTCTCTCTCTCAGTAGCGATTATTGATAAACGCCGAGGCAACAGCGGGAAATGAAAAAAACTGTTGTATTTAGATATTGTATTTTTTATCATGTGAAAATCCAATCGATTGCCAAAAGAATTGTCATCAATACAAGGCAATTTGGGAAAATATGAGGAAATGTGAGGAAATATGAGGAATTGTGAGGAAATATGAGGAATTGTCAGGAAATTTCAGGGAAGTGGTTTTTTCCCTTGTGAAAAAAAAAAATAAATTCTTTTATTTTCTTCCCGAAATGGCATGTTGCATTGATTACTGCATATCAGTGTTCAAGGCTTTCTGTTGTTGCAGCTTCTATGTACGGTTGGTTCCGTACGCTACAGTATATATTATATATATATATATATATATATATATATATATATATATATATATATATTATTATATGTTTCTACACACACACCCACACACACACACACACATATATATATTATAATTATTAATAATATATTATATATATATATATAATTATAATACCATCAATATAAATTATATTATTAATATATATATATATATATACATATATATATATACATATATATATATATAATATTATATATATATATATTATATTATATATATATATATATATATTATATATTATCCTAAAAAATATATATATTATATTATATATAATATATATAAATCAAAGCTTTAAATTCTTAGCTTCTTGATTTTCTGTAAAATTTTGAAATGAATGATGGTCACTGTTTTACTTATTATTTTTATTATTATATTATTATTATTATATTATTATTATTATTATTATTATTATTATATCTGCCTGATTTTGACATACTTTTCTCTGCCCTATATTTTTGTTCAAGTTACACGATCTCGTCAATGCAGTAAAAATTCTTAAAAAAAAAAAAAAAATAAAAAAAAAAAAAAAAATAAATAAAGAAAAAAAAAACTTTTGCCATCCTTATTTTTGTAATACATCATTACCTCTTCGAAGCTTCGTAACCTGGAAGTGAGATTGATTCGGAGCTGAGCTTTTGCAAGAAAAATGGAAACGGGAAAAAGATTTGAAAAAATAATGAAAGATAAGAAAAAAAAAACGTAAATTGTAACTCGGTTTCAAATGAATGACACACTTAGAAGTGGGTTAAGGTCTTGCGGTGGTTGAAGTAATGTTGGTTAATCATTAATACTCTTTCCTTAAGTCTTCTTTGTTTTCGAGCTGTTTAGAGGAACTAAAACCAAAAAAATTAACCACATCATAGCTTATGGTTTTTTGGTGTTATGAGTTTTTAGGGGAATTTCTCCTGTTTTAATTTTTTTTTCTTTTTTATTTTTTTATGTTCGTGTTTTTTTTTTCACAAGGAACTGCTTGCTTTCTAAGTAAGATTTTCTGTGTTTTATTTTATTAGATACGTTTATTTGTCAAGGGATATTATGAATTATTTATTCATTTATATGCATATTATGTATTATATATATATATACTATATATATATATATATATATATATATATATATATACACAGTTATGTGTATATATATTTCTAAAGTTATAGATCTATAGAATTTATATATATATATATATATATATATATATATATATATATACATAAATATATATGATATATATATATATATATATATATTATATATATATATATATATATATATATATATTACTGGATTTGATATTTTTATTCCAAGTTTTCTTGTCAAGTGTTTTATTATATGTAATTCTGAAATAATGTGTATATACCGTGAAATATTTGAATCTTTCAATATAAATAAAATTATTGGTAAATGAAAATGCATTTTGGGAAAATTCCTTAACCAACCTTAAATAATAGACGCTCATTCGTCTCAATTGTACTTAATTCACCGTGAACTTCTGTAATTGAATAGACGCACAAAAATAGATAAATAAATAAATAAATAAGAATTAATCTCTTAAATATCTTCGACGTCATGCAGAATTTTAAATTGCACCAGTCGTGCGCAAGCATACACATACATAAATACATACATATATCCACATATTTTGTGTACGTATGTGTAGGTACATACATGCATGTTTACGAATTACCGTATGCAATGCGTGTATACTACGTCTCTCATCATTTCTTGGACAATCAGTGTATCGATTGTCCCAAATACCAGCGTCAGATTGGAAGCCCCAGTTTCAGGTGCTTTTGAAGATCTTTCCTTTGTTATGGTATTCCCCTCTTCTTCTTCTTCTGCTTCGTTCCTTCTCTCCTCCTTCTCCCCCCCCCCCCCCCCCCCCCAGACCTTTCTACATCTCAGTTTCTGACGTAGAAGAACGCTTATATAACGTAGTGAAAGTGAAAGCAGAGTATTGCATACACGTACATTCTCTCTCCATGTAGATGCGCAGACTCACGCCTGCACAGGGATTATAATATATATATATATATATATATATATATATATATATATATATATATATATATTACGTATATATATATTATATATTTGCTAATTATCTTTTTCTCGTTAACATCACTTAATGAAATTAGTTTCTCGGTCTGATGCATACATCTCTCTCTCTCTCTCTCTCTCTCGTATATTTTGTTATCCAAACGGAAATCCTCCGGGCGTGACGTAGGTGGACATTTGAAAACGAAAGTGTTTTGAGTTTGTTGTTATATAGATTTTCTAATCTTTTATGTCATTTGATATCGTCTTGGCTTATTTTAAAGCCCTGCGATGAATGTTAGAGAGGTATAGAAAACGTTTACGTTAAAAATTCCGTTCGGTTTTAATTAAAAGAAGGTCGTTTCGTGCTCGCTAACTCGCTTACTGAACGCAGCTCTCTTAACAGAAAGTGAATATTCTGCTCTTTTTTTTTTTATTGATTGTGACTTTTGGCAAATTTCAATTTTTTTTATAAATATATACATAATTTTATATTATATTATATATATATATATATGTATATATATATATATATATATATATATATATATATATATATATATACACCCGACTTTAAAACTGAATTCCGTAAAATTGCTAACTTTATTTATATTAACGATTCTTTGATTTATAGAAAGAAAATCCACATTCTTATCTTTCTTTAAAAAATGAAAAATAAAAAAATGCGAAAAAAATAACATCCAAAAAACTAGTTTTTAACAGTTTTCCTCAATTCTTCAATTTTACCGTTACAGTTATGGATACACAGATCGCTTATGTACATGTATCTTTCTTTATGGATACATAGATCATCTTATATATCGTAATTTACAAGTACAGTGATCACGGACGTAACATAGATCATGTTATGTATCTTCATAGATACAGTGATCACCGACGTATCTTTCCATATGGGTACAGATGTCACCTACTTACCTTTATTTTTGGACACATCGACCACCTATGTATCTTTATAGTTGCAGAGATCACCTACGTATCTTCATTTATGGCCACACGTGTGGCCTACATACCCTTCATCATGGATACAAAGATTACCCTTGTATCTTTACTGATACATGCTAGATCATGTCTTTAGCTTCATTGATACATAGATCACCTTTGTATCTTTGTAATTACAGAGATCACCTTTGTATCTTTACTAATACATGGATTACCTTGATATCGTTACTGATACGTAACTCATATTTGTAGTTTTACTGTTACTTAGATCATCCGAATATCTTTACTGATACATAGATCACCTTTATATCCTTACTGATACATAGATCCAGCTATGTATCTTCACTCCTCATTCCTCTTCACGAGAGGAAAGCGAACAGTTTATCAAATCTCAGGTTTAGCAAACTTTCTCATTTGAAGAACAATAATTCCATTTACGAAGAAGAAAGAAATCGAAAATATGCGTGCGTGTGTATGTTTGTTCTTGTATCTGTCTGTCTGGCTGTGTCAGTGAGTGGAGAGAGAGAGAGAGAGAGAGAGAGAGAGAGAGAGAGTGTGTGTGTTGCGCCGTTTGCAACAGTGACTTAGCCGGCATGTTGCGTTAAAAGTGAAACTACTGGCTCTCTCTTTCTCTCTCTCTCTATCTCTCGTCCCCCCCTCCCCTTGCCTCTCACGGGTGCCACCTCCTCCTTCCTCCCCCCTCCCCTCCCTTTGGAAAAGTGGTGCCAAGTTCAGTAGGTTACCTACAGCCTCAGGCTAAAGGGAGGTGGGGGGAATGGAGGTTCGGAATTAGTTGGGGAAGTAGTGATAGCACAGTTTTTTTTTTTGTGGAGGGGGGGGGGCGGGGGGGGGCGGGGGGGACCATCCACCACACGAGGGGAAGGGGAGGGAGGGATATTGTTGTAGTGCCAGGGAACGGAGAGAGAGAGAGAGAGAGAGAGAGAGGGTTGAAGAAAATTCTCAGCAATTCTTTGATTGTTATTTTGTTTCTCCAATAAAGGTATTGATTGACATATATAGACTTGTGACATTTCTCTCTGATAACCACAGTTATAACCAACTGAATACAACAGCAGTTGTAAATTATTTTTTAATAACCAGGCGTCTTCTATTGCTGAAGATATTTGGAAGGTTAGGCATATATGTGGTTTTCCATGTAAGACATTTGAATATATTAATATTTGTATATATATATATATATATATATATATATATATATATATAATATATTAATATTGATAATTAATATCAATATTTTTTGTATAGACTACAAAGCAGCATGAAACCTCTGAACATCCATATATATTATATGTATGTATGAGATATATATATATATATATATATATATATATATATATATATATACATATATATATATATATATATATATAGTATATGTTTATATATACACTATATGTGCGTGTGTGCATTTTACATACATACATACATACATATACATACATACATATACATACATACATAAATACGTATATTATTTATGTTATGTATCATATAATATCTCGGTTAGCGTTTACAGAAGTTTATATATATTCAATATTTATATATACTTATATGCATGATTATTCAAACATGTACACATACACATGCACACAATTACCATTACAGGAATGTAGCTAGCCTCGATGGAAGCATGTGATTCCAGGTTATGTAAATTGTCCTAAGAAAGTATAGCTGGACTCCAGCAACGGAGAGTTAGTCTTAATACAACGCACAATAAAGACACCTCATGTCCTTGCAGTCAAATATCTCCTGTCTCAGAATAGCTTACTTTTAACTGTATCTGCGAGAGAGCATCTCTCTCTCTCTCTCTCTCTCTCTCTCTCTCTCTCTCTCTCTTGGGTAGTATTTATTCGACCAACTTATACGTTTTTATATATAATATATATAATATATATATATATATATATATATATATATATATATATATATATATATATAAACGTATAATCGTGATATAGAGAAAACTATAATCATCGTATATCATCTAACATACCCGTCCCCCCGCCCCCCGCCCCCACGGGCAGAGGGGTATTGAAAATGAAAGTGATACCTGAAGTGGATGGGAGTGAAAGGGGAAGTAAAGGAAAAGGGAAAGGTAAATAAAAAATAAAAAAAATAAAAAAGCTTTCTTTGTTCTTCTGCCATTATGCTCACAACGATTCAATCGCCTCCTTCTATAGATAACCTCATTCCCGCACATTTTCTCTCTCTCTCTCTCTCTTTCTCCCTCTCTCTCTTTCTCTCTCTCTCTCTCTCTCTCTCTCTCGCTTCTTCTCTCCTCTGTCTTCTTTTTTCTTTCCCCTCCCTCTCTCTCCCTCGTCTCTCTTTCTCTCTCTCTCTCTTTTTCTCTCTCTCTCTCTCTCTCTCTCTCTCTCATCTCTCTCTCATCTCTGTGCGTGGGGAATCTTTAGATTTCATTATCTCCCTCTCTCTCTTTCTCTCTCTCAGTGGGAAGAAGCATTTTTTTAATTGTATTTTACTTTTTAGTTTGCAAATTCTCTCTCTCTCTCTCTCTCTCTCTCTCTCTCTCTCTCTCTCTCTCTCTCTCCCTAAGGCCACAAAATATTTTCGTCTAATATTGGATGAATTTTGAGCGATGGAGAAAAATTTGTTTTGTAATAATCAATATCATTAAGAACAGTATTAGCATTATAGTAGCTATTGTAATTATTGTGGTTGTTGTTACTGTTGTTGTTGTTGTTTATGCTGTCCCCATTGTGTCATTTATACCAAAATAACCATCAAAATATGACGGAGTTATTATTCCCGAAATAATGACGCAACGCGTGTAGACCTACATAGACGCTGTACACCTAGATCGCACCTATAGGCCTACTAGTACTATATACACCAGTCGTTAGGCCTAACAGCAATTCTTTCGCAACTGGGAGGCTGTTACGTCAGAAATGGCGACGACGCGGCGATCAAAAGAGATAGAGATCTCTTTGATGAGAGTTTAGGCCTAAAAACGTGGAAATAGATGACTCCCAGGTCTGTGTCCGTATGTATATTTGAAGGGTATGGGATTGGGGTTCCACAGAGGTACCTGAGATATTGCAAATTGGATGCAGGTGTTAGGGATTTTTTTTTTTTTTCTGGTTTGGTGGAATGTGTATGGGATTATGTATGTGTTGTAGGATGTATGTATGTATGATACATATATATATATTATATATATGTATGTATTTATTTATTTTAGATATTTATATAACATATGTGAGTTTGTGTGTATGTATATATATATATATATATATATATATATATATATATATATATATACATATAACATATATGTGTGTACATATGTACACACACATACACACACACACACTACATATATATATATATATATATATATATATATATATATATATATATATATATATATATATATATCTCACACTCCTAAATGGGTTCGTGGATACTTTCTGTGAATCAGAAATTACAAACAAAAAGACCTCGATTAATATACATTTTCTCAAAAAAATAAAATAAATGACATACGCAACAAATGAAGCAGAAAAGACCTATAACACGAAGGATATCGAAAACCACCTTCGATAAGTAAAAGAGTATCGGAAGGCATTGAATACCTTTCCAGCAGGAATGAAACGTCACGCTGGATCGTATGTCAAAAGGAAATGCTTTAATTCTCCACTTTCATTATCTTCCAAGAAGTCTTGAGCCAATGCCTCGTTTCCACGTTTGCTGATAGATTGAAGTATCCGAATAGCTTTTGAAATGATGATTGGTCGGATTATAGATGATGTCGTTGTTTCTGTAATGGCTGTGTAGAATAGTGAATTTGAATTTTAATGTGGTTTAGGTAAGTCTTGAATAGGCAAAACCAAGCTGTTTTTATTTCATCCATAAATTTATTAAAATTTACAGTTTTAATTGATTCTTAAAGTTTAGAATTTTTGTTAATTCTATTATTGTTTGTTAGAAATTACAGAGATTTTTTCTAAAAGTATTCGAGTGATTTATGATTATCTTTGGTGGGAATATAGATGTGTCATTGTTTCTTAATAACAATAGAGTGCTGTTTTGAATTTAATGTGGCTTAGGTAAGTTTTGAAAAGGTAAAACCAAGCTGTTTTTATTTATTCTCTATAGATTTCTCAAAATTTACAGTTTCAGGTCATTCTATTTTTGTTAGAATATCATTGTCCTGGAAGCTAGACTTTGAAAAAATTAAAGACATATTTCTAATGCTTTTTACTGTCAGTATAGAATCGGTTTTCGAATCATACTAACCCCTTCGGACGAAGTGGCTGCTGTATGGGATGAAGTTGCTGGCCCCATCGGGTTTTTTTCTGAAGTTTATCGCGACCCATTGGAGTCGGTTAAGTACCTACCGGGTATTCGTTTCCCAGCCTAGGTCAACATACTCTTAAAGTGAATTGGACTTTCTATGAATCCGGAAATGTCTGTCTGTATATGCTTACCTGTACTTTGTCTGTGTTCTGACAATTCTTAGCTATAGTTAAAGGGTCGTTAAGACCGAAAGATCTCGGCAGTTGTCGTTTTTTGCATTTTCCTCCGTGGCATTACCTTTATTTATACATATACATTTATATAAGTCTGTGTGCGTATGTTTATTTATATATTTGCGTGCGTGTACACATGTATATTTGTATATGTATATTATGTATGCCTGTGTACCGCGTCATGGCAACGGAAGTACTGGTAATTATGTAATGACTTCAGAAACCTTGAAAATTCAAAAAATGATACAGACGTCAAATTGGAAAAAAAAAAAAAAATTGAAAAATGCTATACAGTTTTCTTACGACATCTTCCTGTTTGTATTTTTTATTTTAGTCTTTCAGATCTTTAGGGATTTTTATAAACAAGTGTTTCTCTCGATCCGAAACTCTGCTATGCGTATAAACTTTGAAATGTACATTTATTCTTATTTTAGTTATTGCTAGTTATTTTGGTTTACTTCAGTTTTATTTCAGTTATTTACTGGTATTTTAATTGTAAGTTATATTTTATTTTACTTTAGTGCAGCTGTAGTTATTAGTTATTTAGCCTTGTTACTTATTTTGGGTGACCTAGGATGAATTAAAAAGCTGAATCCTCTCTCTCTCTCTCTCTCTCTCTCTCTCTCTTCCTCTCTACTCTCTCTCTCTCTCTCTCTCTCTCTCTCTCTCTCTCTCCGCGGCGTATTCCCAATTATGATTTTTTTTCACGCTCCTTAGTATTTGCGTGCGAATGAGTAAGTCCACGTTTTCGAGCGCATGCTTGCTCGTACATGTGCATGTGCTTGCGCGCGCATGCACGCACAACCTCTCATTCTTGCTCACCCAAGAATATTTTGTTTGGTCAAGCCCTTCCCCTCACCTCCCCCCCAAACCCCTTTTTGTTTGCAATGACGTATTGTTTTCATTCCCCGTTTCCGTCGTAGCTTCCGTCGACCTTGCTTTCACTCTCTCTCTCTCTCTCTCTGGATTTTCCTGGTGTGTTTCAGTATTTTTTATTTATTCGTATCACAGACACATACATATATATATATATATATATATATATATATATATATATAATATATATATATATATATATATATATATATATATATATGTGTGTGTGTGTGTGTGTGTGTGTGTGTGTACGTTTTTTATGTGTGCCCATAAGATCAACCGTGAATCTAAAGAGGGTACAAGATAATTTGAGCTCTAGCCGAGAATACCCCTGCTTGCGTTAACAAGCATACCCGATGTTTACTATGGTTCCGTAATCAGAATCTCTCTCTCTCTTCTCTCTCTCTCTCTCTCCTCTCTCTCTCTCAAAACCTCAATTTACGAAACCGTTTCCTTTAAAAAAAAAACATAAATAAAAGACAAACTAGCAAAGGTTACTAAGGAAGTTTTTGATTAGTGCGACGCCACAGTTTTGTCCTATCACGTAGGCTGGACTAAGGCGAGGTCACTCGTTGCTTTTCTCAGTTTCCGCTGCTGCCAGACTAAATTATTAGGGCTCCCCCCAGCCCTCCTCTCTCTCTCTCTCTCTCTCTCTCTCTCTCTCTCTCTCTCTCTGACTCAAATTTACGAAATAAACCGTTTTCCTTTAAAAAAAAAAAATAAAAATAAACAAAAGACAAACTAGCAAAGGTTACTAAGGAAGTTTTTTGATTCAGTGCGACGCCCAACCCAGTTTTTGTCCTATCACGTAGGCTGGACCTAAGGCGAGGTCACTCTCGTTTGCTTTTCTCAGTTTCCTGCTGCTGCCAGACTAAATTAGGGGCATTATTTCCTAGACCCCCCCCCAACTCCCCCCCCCCCCTCTCTCTCTCTTCCTCCTCTCTCTCTCTCCTCCTCTCTGATCATGAAAATAGAAAATTTGCTTGAAATATGATATTAGTTATTGTCTTTAGTAAAGGATATTATTATTGTTGTTATTATTATTATTATTATTATTATTATTATTATTATTATTATTATTATTATTAGTTATTATTATTATTATTATTATTAACATTGCACAGAAATACGTGTTTGTATAATGTCGAAGAGAGAGTTTTTAATTATTATTATTTTTTTATTATTATTTATTTATTATTCTTGAATTAATTATTATTATGTTATTATTTATTATCTAAGAAATTATTTGCTAGAGACACTCATAGTAGCATGATTCTTTGAATGGAGAAACAAATTCACAGTTATGTATTTGTATATATATTTAAAGATAAAACTGTACAGATAGCTTTCAGAAATGTGTTCACTTTTACTTTTAAAAATTCTATGTACATATACATAACTGTTCTCAATTGCGAAATCCGAGACTAATAAAAACACTTTGTTTTAAGAATGGTCGATTGAATCAAATGAATGAAAGATAAAATAGTCTGTAAAATAATGTATAAGTGTATGTGAAAGCACAAACAAAAACAAACAGACGTTTGTTCTGAATTGTCAGTTCGAAGACACTCTTTGTTTGAAGAATGTCAGTTTGAATAAAAACTTAAATAGTAAACAAACAAATGTGTAAATGTTTGTGAAAACAAACAAAAACATACAGACGTTTGTTCTGAATTGCCATTTCCAAGACTGATGAAAACACTCCTCCTTTTAAGAATGTCAGTTTGAACAAAAACTTAAATAGTAAACAAACAAAAATGTAAATGTATGTGACAACACAAACAAAAGCATGTCACAAACAAAAACAAACAGGCATTTGTTCTGAATTGCCATTTCCCAGACTGATAAAAGCACTCCTTCTTTTAAGAATGATAGATTGAATCAAATGAATAAATGGTAAAATAGTAATCACAAAAATGAGTACATGTATGTGACAACACAAACAGAAACAATCAGACGTTTGTTCTGAATTGCGAATTCCAGAAGCAAATAGAGAGAGAGAAAGAGAGAATAATTCGAAGAATGTTAACCTTGACACAGTTATAGGAGAGGAAACAGAATGGCAGACTCACGTACAGACAGACAGACAGACGGATGTTGCGTGGCTGTTCAACAGGATACGTGGCCCACAAATATTACCAGAAATGTTAGGTGACTGAAATATGATCAGAAGTATTACGAAGAATGAATGGGTGAAGAATTACCAGGAATAGCTGTGGCTGAGATATCACCAAAAATGGCTTTCGTAAATATTTCCGGATGGGGTTGAGTGAGGTATTACCAAAAATGGGTCACCGAAATATTACCGTAAATTGTTGGCTGGGATATTA